>NW_011500033.1:367265-405910 GCF_000495115.2 Populus euphratica
AAAAATCTGCAAGGGCTATTAGGTTTATTTTATTTTACCTCAAGGAAGAAGGGCAAGGGGATCGCAGCCGCAGCAGCTTAAGAATCATGCTAGAAACAAATGAGGCAGAAACAGAACTAAAAACAACATAACAACGCGGAATCAGTCACATTTTACCTATAATTTGAAGATGAAATAAATCACAGATGATAAAGCAACCAAACCATAATCTTCTCCAGAAAAAGGGATTGTAGACTTCCAACTTTGGACTGAAAAAATTGGCAGGAAAGTTGGATCAAAAGACACACCCTTTTTAGACATATACTCTTAAAAGGGACAGCATGCTCTGCAGTAGCTATAATGCTTTTTCACCAGGGCAGTGATCGTGTGCCGACTAACCCCTATGAAAGACAGGGATGGCCTAAAAATGTATGCTGCAGCAATCCCAGCTCATGACTGATTAAACAAAGGGATGGACATCGGTAGCAAATAAGTTTCGAAGTAGGAGAAAGAATAAAGCTCAGGAAAGTCATTCACCACCAAGCTCACGCCAACCTGAGCTCCGAGTCTAATTTTTGTTTTCTTTCAGCTCCTACAACGATCTCTAACTAATTAAACTATCCCCCCCTTTCAGTTTTCACCACATAGGTGTTGATGGTCAGCAAAGAACAGCATGCCCATAACTACTTCATCAGTGGTTGTGAGTCGAAGAATACGAAATCTTAATTGCAAGTGCAAACCTGGGGGGTTAAGTGAGTCGAAGAATAGACGATCCACATAACTACTTCATCAGTGGTTGTGAGCCGAAGAATACGAAATCTTAATTGCAAGCGCAAACCTGGAAGAATATACGATCCTAAAACCAATCTCAGCAAGAATGCATCTGCCAACAAAGACTGACTAACATGTACTCTAGATAACCATTCACAAAACCAAAAAACAATGAGAGATAGAAAAACAGAAAAAGATGCAAGGAAAGAGGTGCATAAATCAAAGGCCAATAACCGAAGAAGAGAAGCGGCGGAGAAAAAGATGAAAGCAAAACAGCTGAACTTAAGGCGAAAACTTGACAATCACAGAGAAGAAAGAGCCAAAACTAAACATTATATAAAGCAATAACGAAAAAACATGCAGCAAAAAGAATCTTCCATGTTCAATAAAGACATGTAGGCAGAAGAATGGCAGGGGGCTGGCTAAGACTTGCAAAAATCCAGCGAAGAAACAAAATGCGCATGCAACCCGGAGCAACAGTATGGACCTAAAATAACAGACAAAGAAAAAAAGAAGAAGCAGCTGGCCACATACACAGATACTATGAATCATCCGGGATCATGAAATGAAGTTGAAAACAGCATGGGATCAGTCACCAGCTGAGCAAGCGTAAATGCTCATCCATCAGAAAAAGAATCATAACAGACTAACTTACAAAGAGATACCTGAGATCATCTCTGCACGCTTTAATTCATTAAAACCAAGAAAACAACACACACCACCTCCAATAACCAATTCCCAACTAACAGTTTATACAAATCAAAACTCGATCCAAAAAAATCTTCTTTTTTTATGGTTGCTGAGATCACACCCCCCTAAAAAGAGCCAAAAAATAAAACAAAAAAACAGAAATGAAATCTGAAGGACATCTAAGTGGCAAGACAAACAAACAGGAAAAACTCGGGCATGTCAGTCTCCAAACGACGCAACAATCACCATGACAATACAGCAACAAACCAAGCCCATAAACCAGATATCAACATAAATTAAGAAACAATGCAACTATGCAAGCAAAACCAAATCTAGAGCAAGTAAAAGATAACAACACAACCAAACTAAGATGATTGCCGTAAAAAAGGAAGAAAAAACATAGAGGTAATGGAATAAGAATTCGATGAAACCGCACACCGAGCCTAGCAGTACCAGCCATGAAAGAAGGTTTAGAGGAAGGTTCTTAGAATAGACAAAATGCATCTAAACGAACCCCACAGACCTACACCTCACCTAAAGGGCGGGAAAGATAAAAACAATAAGATCACCATTCAGAATTCAGAAAGCAAGCATGAAGAAAAAATTCTTCGGCACCACCTGTTTAATTTCCTCTATCAAAACCCATTAAAAAAATTAAACCTCTTTTTTTTTTTTTAATTCGAAAGCCTTTACTCCATCTCAGAAGTACAGACTCCATCTCAGAAGTACAGCTACCAGCATTATCATGCTCGTCATCATTGGTGCCAGTTCGAGACCTTCACCTTCGAGTTTTTCTTCTCTGACACCACTTCCTCCCCTCCTTTTTCTTTTGTCTACCCAACGATTCCCTTTTTTTAAACAAAAGGAGGTGAATCAAAACCTGCCATCATCACCACCTTCCTCATCAGTTACCCGAGAGCAGGCCACCATTTTCTTTCCCGACATGCATCCCTCCCTTCCTTTTCATTCTATCTGCTGGGGACTCCCTTCTCTCCTCTTTCTCTCCTTTGTTATGTTTTGGTTGCTGAAATGTAATAATAATTGTTTGTTTTTATTTTATTTTAAAAATATATTAAAATAATATTTTTTTATTTTTTAAAAATTAATTTTAATATTATTATATTAATCATTTTTAAAGTATTTTTTATTTAAAAATAAATTAAAATAATATTTTTATTTTTAAAAAAATTAATTTTAAATAATAATAATAATTAATTCATAAAAGTAAACAGCACCTCCAAATGAGAGGGGTGAATGAGAAACGAAGTAAAAAATAAAATAAATATTATTTTAATTTATTTTTAAATAAAAAATACTTTAAAAATGATTAATATAATAATATTATACAATTTCTAAAAACACTTCTTAATTTTTTTATAAAAAAATATTTTATTTTTAAACCGGTCATTTTCATTATCACTTCGTGCACATTTATCTTGACACTAACGAGAGGACCAATCGGGGCCTAATATTGCAAGTTGCAACGACGGGAAGAACACCATGATTGTGAGGTTGAATTGAGCTAGTCGATATATTATATAATGGAACTTGGTTGTCATCATTTCGATACACAAGGCGTCTCTATTTATTTATTTATTTATTTATTTATTATTTATTGTTCAGCTAAGCATGGACCTCTATTAACTAAGAAATTCTAAAAAGAATTATTAAAGCTAACTAAATATTACATCAAAAATTTAAAAGATAAAACCGGTGGGGGGGGGGGGGGGCGCTCTCAAATTTTTTATCTAGCTGTCATATAGCGATTTTTTTATATATATAAGATCAACAAAAATTTAAATTTCATTGTAACAAAATAATCTACCACTATAACCTCTCATTTTCCTATTAATATCTGTTGCCTCAACAAAACAAATTTTTTTTTGTTAGTCTATATCATTTATTAAATAAAAATCAAAAGTTTGTTAGAATGTTTCTTATGTAGACAACTTTTTATCATAATCATGGAGGTAAGTTTTGATTTTAAAAAAATTAACATTCTCATAATTTTAATAATAATATATTGAACTTATTATTAAATTTGGTGGTCAATCTAAAAATTTCTCAACTTAATTTTTTATTTAATTTAAGTTATTAAATTCGGTTTAATTTGGTGGTCAATCTAAAAGTTTCTCAACTTAATTTTTTATTTAATTTAAATTTTAAATTTAATTATTTAAAATTTAATTTAATGTGATTCAATTAATTTGCTGGATATCCAATAAACCTGGTTAAAATCTAATTGACTAATAATTTTTTTTAACATCATCATTTTAATAAATTATTAAAATAAGAACACAAAGTTATAATTGTGATTTATTATTTTTTTTTTTAAAACCAGATGTTACCCTATAAATAAAAAAACAAAAAAAATTAAATATTTTTTGGAAATTACAGATTAGCCCCGCACACTTGACTAGCAACCTAAAAGCCCAAGTCCATCCGGGGCTAAAAACCAATGATACCTTATTTTAAAAAATATATATATAGATGATGGGAAGTCGAAGCTTCCTTGAATTCAACAACAAGAGCGGCGCCTGAAAAATTAGTCTGGTTTTTTTACCGAAAAATCTTCTCTTTTTTTTAGCTATTTCAATATAAAAGTATCTAAAAAAACACTTTTAAAACTTAAATAAATAAATTTTTTATCTTAAAATACTTTTAAATTGTTCTAAAAATATAAAATTAAATTTAAAAAAATTTCTTAGTTCCAACCTACATTTTTTACAACATTAAAAACTAAAAACACCATAATGGTATTCTTTTCGTCATCATGAACACTTTAACATAAAATTTAGTCATTTTTAGTTTGCAAAATTTGATGAATTGATCTTTTTTTTTTCTTTATTTTTTTTCTCTATTATTTTTTTATGGTTTTTTTTTTTTTTTTTTATTAAGTTAAAATGCGAATAAAATAAAATTTTATATTAAAATATATAATTATCAAATTAATGGGATAAAAAAATTAAAATATTCCTAAGGAATTTTTTCATCAGTTTTTTTTTTAAAAAAACCTGTCATTTTTCCATGGTTTCAATTTTAGTTTTTTTATTCTCAATCTTTTATAAACAATAAAATCATTTTTTTTTGGCAAAATTGAAACTTTATTCAATTTTTTCAGAATATGTTAAACCTATAAAAAATAAAATAAATTTAATTATAAAATTTAATTTTTAATTAATTTATTATTAAATGATAAAATAAAAATAAAAATTTTAACAGGGAATTCACAGGAGTGTTTTTTGTAATTTGCACTATTTTGTTTTTATATCAGTCATGAGAACTTTAACTTTGTTTAAGTGATGAAGAAATCGGGAATTATTTTTTTATTTCAAAGAAAGTTAACAATAACAATAGCAATAATAAAAAAGCAACCTCAAATTTCATTTTGAGATGTGAAATAATCTGTGCTCTGTTATGTTAAATATATTTCAACGATTAAACATTTCATTTCACATATTAAAAAAAAAAGGTGAAAGGGGTGGTGAAATAATTGGTGCTCTGTTATGTTAAATATATTTCAATGATTAACCATTTTATTTCACTCATTAGGAACTAAAACTTAAAAAGGAGTGGTAATGGATGGAAATAATAAATTTACCTTCTTGCCCTAGAAAAAAGCTTGAGGCTAATGGTTTATGGTAAGGTTGTCTTTGAATTTTGTTATTTTTAATTTGACTGAGGGCATAACAGGTATTTGACTTTTAAATTGTACAGTAATTATCATAAATATACTTAGGATTAGTATATTATTCGGTCTAAGAGGTAGGTTTGTATTTTTAATTATAAAGTATACAATAAAATAACCAGTTTTTCATTATATACAAAAATATTTTGACTGCCAAGGAGTAGTGTTTTAATCTTATTCTTTTTATTTGCACAGTTAAAATACCTCCTTGGCCCAGGGGAGTTCTTTTTTATGCTTTGGATCCGGAAGCATTTTAGTTATTGCACTATTGATTTTGTTGTTGTTATTGAGTAAGGTGAAGGTTATTTTTATCTTTAATTTATTAAAGGTATTTAAAAAAAAATTATTAACGTGTATCCATTGCATTAACACGTCATCTACTTCATAATCTTTGAAAAACTTGTATGGTTGATTCTAACAACTAAAACTACAATTATAAGAGTGTCTTCTCTATGTAATAATGGTACTTGTAAGAACTAAATTTTTAGTTAGGCTCTAGAGATCATTTTTTTGTCTCTTTCTTTCTTTTCTCTATCTCTCTAGATATTTTAGCCCTCTCTTGTAATTTTTTAAATTAGTCACTTAGCTTTTATTTATTTTGATTTAGTTTTTATTTTTTTAATTGATATTTATTTTATTTCAGATAACATTTAAAAATTAAAATTTATTACAATTTTATCCTCATTTAAATTTTTTCTTCTCTTTATTTTCAATTTTATCTTTGATCTATTTTGTTGATATTTGTTTTATTTGTGACAACTTATTAAAAAAAAATCAATTTCATCCTTATTTTTTTTAAAAAAATTCAAACTTGGTCCCCATTCTTTTAATTACTATTTATGTCACCCAAGATAATTTAATTTTTTTTGGCAATCTCACCCTTAATCATTTTCTTTCTTGTCAAATTTTATCTTAATTCTTTTGATTGTTGTTTTTTTTGCTTTACCAAATTTTTAAGTTTGATATTTTCTTACACTCAATTCTTTCTTTTAGTATTGAGATTATTTGAATTTGAACTTCTTGATTAAATTTATTTTGAAATTTCACGAGTTGTAGTTCAGAAAACTAACTTGACTTAAGGACATTCACTAGGAGTTGCTTTTTTTTTTTTATCATTCTTTTAAGATAATGTCATTTCAATTTTATTATTCAATATTTATTTTATCATAGACTGAGATTTGTGTTTTTCTTTATATGCTTTTTATATACCATATCATAGATTGGGCTCTGTGTTTTTCTTTATATGCTTTTTATATACTTTATTTTTTTTATTTGGTTGGGTTTTTTAGGTCTTTTTATTTTTTTATTCTTTGTTAAATATATTTTCTCAATTTTTTTTCATGAATTAAAAAGAATTGATTGATTAAATATAGATAAAAACTAAATTTATTGTGTTTTGTTCAGCTTGTGTTTTCAAGGCATTGCTCTAGCGAACTATACGACTTCTTTTTATGTTGTCTTGCATCCTTGTACAGTGAAATTTAAACCATATCAACAAAATATTTTGGTTGTGAGTGATGTTCATGGTGGAGTGGCGGTGAATTTTCAATGATATCTTTTTTTTTCTTCTTATAGGTATGATATCATTGACTCATTTTTTAGTTAATTATTTCCAGTAGTTTTTTTATGGTTTGTTTTCTATTATTATTTTTGATCTAAATCAAATTATTAAATGAACCGATCTGATCTTATTAGATATAGTTAAGTTAATGACATGGTGTTGAGTTTTTCTTGTTTAAAAATAGTAATGTCATCTAACCATCCATTTTTTATGTTAAAAAATTAAATAAGCTCATGATGTAGTATAGATTCCTAGTCCAGTTTACAAAAAAATAAAGGATCGTACCCCTCCTTATATTATACTATTAATTGGAATAATGTCTTTTTTTTTCTTCCTATAATCTATTTTTTTTGTTTTAACTTCAATTATATTCTTTGACATTATATTTTTTTTTGAATTGTGCCTTATAATATTTTTCAATTTATTTTTTATGAGATTATCTTATATTCATGATCCTGATCGCAAGTTTGATAAGTTAATTCGATTGACTTGATATTTTTTCTTATTTTTTCTAATTGACTATTTTTCCATTAATTTTATTATTTAACATTATGTTGATTGATAATTAAGTTTTCTAATATGTTTTGGTTTACTTTTTTATGTGGTTATTCTCATTTCATGACTTGGGTCATAAATTTGATAAATTAATATTGGTTGACTCGGGTTGTTTTTTGTATTTTTTTTAATCAATATTTTTTTTAAAAAATTCATCTTTTAACACCAGATCAATTGGAAAAATTTTACTTTTAATGGGTCATCCCAGTCTCATAACTCGGGTTGCGAGATTAACAGGTTAACTTGGGTGGACTCCGGTCAGTTTTTTATGTTTTTTAATTAATTTTTTTTGTTTCATCCTTCAACATTGAATTTATTAGAAATTGAGTTTCGTAATTTGTTTTGATTCATTTTCTATGATATTATCATGATTTCATAATATGGTATGTAGATTAACGGGTTAACCCAAATCGATCTAATAAGTTGTTATCTCAATATTTATTAAAAAAAATTTCATCTTAAATATTTATTTTGATTTAAATTATGTTTTTACTTGTCATCTAAGTTATTTTTTGACCCGTCAAAATGACTAAATTATGTTGAATCAATTCTTATATAATTTTAATTTTTTTATAGCAAAAACAGTAATAATACCAATATATTTTTCTATATTAAAAATAATCTTAATTTAACCTGCAACTTAGCTTAAGCCAAATAATATAGTAGATTCTATATTTTGATATTTCGTTTTTTCCACCAAAAATTAATATTTTTTTAACAAAGTTTTGCGCTAATCCTAAACAAAATATTCCCAATAAGTTAAATACTCAATGAATTACCGGAAAACATTTATGCTATTGTCTTACTAAAAAAATCGGAAACGTTTGGTTCATGATTTCATTCCTCTAATCAAAATGGCATGGCTATACCAAATTATTAAGATATAATTAATTATATACTCTCTACACCTTACCAGCCAACATACATTCCCTGGCATATGCATCCTGAAATTATAGTTATTATTTTATATGGGGTTGACTTGATAAGAAATTGATTTTTTTATTACATGAATTAATTTGAATTAATATTTAAAATTTTAATATTTCATATAAAAAATTAAAAAACAATACATGTGAATATAAATTATATATATAATAAATAATAAAATTGAAAAAATTATTCAAATTTTTTTATTATACAGTGAAAAAATATTATTTTATTATTTTAAATTGACATATTTAAATAAATAAATTTATATCCCACATTAAAATAATATTTTTTTATGAATATAAAATATATATATTAAATAACTTTGAATTTTATATTAAAAAAATAAAATATTTTTTTAATATAATAAATTTTGAAATGAGGTAATAACTAACTAATATATATATTCAGTATAATCTACTAGAGATCATTTTTCATTAAATATGTTTTTTTCTATATATATATATATATGTAGAGAGAGAGAGAGAGAGAGAGAGAGAGAGAGAGAGAGAGTTAATGAAAAATGATCTCTAGTAGATTATACTGAATCATCCGTTGACTCTGCAGGTTAACTAATTTTCTACAAGCCACTTATATGCCTAGATTTTTAATAAAATAAACCCAATCATGATTCCAAATCATCCAAGTTTTGGATTGACGCAAAAGACCAGTCTGACTTTGAAACAATAGCTCACAAAAAAATAAAAAATAAAAAATAAAATAGAATTACTTAAATAAAGAAAACCCAAGAAAAGAAAGCAAAAGCCAGTTTCTGAGGTGATACCACTTGCGCACCAGTAATGCTGTTTTCCCCCCCCTTAACTTTCCCTCTCTCTGGTTTCTTGACAGCTTCTGTCGTTCTATCAACAAGTCAGCTCTTGCAAGTGTTTTGCAATAGTTGATGATCACTATACATTAAAGAAGACTCGGCCTTTGCAAATTCTGTGGTTTTTTTCAAGAATTCATTGCGTCAACTCAATTTCATGGGAAATGAAGAAGTCTCACCCACCAAAGAAGGAGAAAATTTCAGTAACCCAGACGATCCTTCAATTCCAAAGGCACTACTTTTGTTCCTCTCTTTGCCTTTTGTCTATTTGTCCATGCTATGCTCTTGTTCTTTATGTGTTCCTCCAAAAAACTTCTTAGCTTTTTTTTTCCCCTTAGTTTTCTTTACTTGTTTTATTAATGGCAACCTTTTCTTTTGGTGGGTTATTAGTAAAATCATGAATCATGCAGCATCCTCCCTCTCTCCTTGTGGGTTTTAAATTTCTTGGCTTCCTATATATATTTTGGGTGTCTTTTTTAATGCAAGGGCTGCACCTTATATGCCTTATTCACCCGTGCTTTTGTTTTGATGATCCTGGCATCATTAAAGACCTATGCTGAAAACTGAAAATCCATACTTATGATGCTTCCAAATTTTCTTATGCTGTGTTTGACCCCTTAGAGGGGCAAGGATCGCCAGACTGTAAGACATTAGGAAGGTCAAACAAGTTTTTATTTTTTACCCACTTAAGCCTTTCATTGCAAAGCTCATTTGCGGCAATGACAGTAGCGTTTTTCTCAGTATCTTGAAATGGGTCTCAACATAATTATTTTAATTGGATAGACATGTTTTGTGTTACTTTTATGTTGTAATTTGGGACATGATTAACGATCATATTGAATTTCAACCTGCTCTTAAAGCTTATCTCAACCCTCTTAATATCTGGGGTTTCTTAGTCACTGATAGCACGTTAATACTGAATTATCTTTGCAGTATATCCTGCCTTTTCTTTTCTTTTCAATTCCATGTTCTGGATCAGGAATATTTCAAGTTTGTCATTAATTTGTGATCTTTGAATAGGGATATTTTGTGTTGGTGTATTGATGTCGCTGGCTACCTATTTGACTTAAGTGTTGCTTTTGCAAAGAACTATCTATCTGTTATAGAGTGATGCTCCAACTTTCCTTGCCGATCCTTCTTAGGCTGGGAGTTCCACAGAAATAACTGAGGATAATCCAGAGGGACAGCACCAGAGGCACCGAGAGCTCAGCTTAGAGATACAATCAAACAGTCTAGAGGATGCAAGATTTGATTTTGTGACAATTCAAACGCCCCCAATACCAAGTTCCACCCCCAAAAGAGTAAATTTTTCACCAATGCCGAGCCCTAGTTTTGCCCAAATGAATGAGCCCCCTGATCCCTCGTCATCAAAAATCAAATCAAACATAAGAAGTTTACTTCCAAAGTTAAGTTTTAAATATCGGAATGGTACTTTGGATATTGAGAAGGCTGCCACCATGCTTGCACTGGGAGGTTCATCAGAAACAACAAGGCAGAAGCCATTCATTTCCAGGACATTGTCCCTCACAAAGCTTTTTACGCTCCGAACAACGCGAACATCATCCTTACCCGTTACCCCTATTGCTCACTCAAATCCGGAGTCTATGCATGGAGGAAGTATGAGTAATCCACCTAGTTCTGTTGTAAGTATTAACTTCTTCTGAACTTGTAATATCATATTTTGTTCAGGATTTAAGTTAATCATTTTTACTTCTGGTAGCGCTTTATGAGCAACATGTATGGAAATCTTGAAGGAATCGCTTCATCTATTGTTTTTATATCATGATCAATCTATGGATAGTTGCAAAAATCACAACATCGCAACCAGCCACATACCATCAGAATGCATGCAGCATGCATTATCCTTCTGCCGATGAAAATATTTTATTTATATTTATTAAGTGGTCATTACTTATCCCTACTTGTTGGTACAAGGTTGCCAATTCAATCGCTGACTTTAATGGCCTCAAATCTTCTTGTAAGCTGAAAATTTTTATTCATTCAAAATTGTCGCATGGGAATAGGGATGTGTGTGTATATTGAAGGGTTATTTGCCTTCTTCTCTGAGTATTTTGAGCTGAACATCTCTGCTTTTATAGCCATCCTGAATAGTTAGAAAGGTGTTATCACAATACAACCATTCAAATTTCTGCTGGAGTGTTACATGTGGCCAATTCCACTTAGCTCTTTATAGTTTGTTTATGCACTGAATGCATTTTACTGGCAGATAGATAAATTCCTGGATACCTACTTTCATCAATCAAATGTAGTTTGGTGGTGATTCATATTGTTTTTTGTAAGTAAATTAGTCTGTTGAATGATATTGCAATGGTTAACTGGTTTGTTAAGCATCTTTCCCACTTGGTGCATCTCCTAAATCTTTCAGTTAGCCATTTTCCTTTATCCCACACAATTTGGTGCAAGGCAATTTTACTTCCTGACTCTTGGAGATTTCCTCACTTTACAGAAAAGGCCCATTCATCGGTCACACTCTGTCTCTGATTTTAGAAAAGATGGAAGCACAAGGCAGTTGGATCCTTTAGGTGGCCTGTTTCGTGTGGTTCCAAGTACTCCAAGAGTGGCTGAGGAGGCTGTCTCAATAATGACAACATCTACTGCATCACCCAGGAATGATACTGGTATGGCCATTCTTTTAATTGCTCTAAATTGTTCCCTCTCGCCTCAAAATCAGAAGGCAGTAAAAAGAAAAAGGAAGGGGGGGGGGGGGGGGGGGGGGGGGGGGGGGGGGGGGGGGGGGGGGGGGGGGGGGGGGGGGGGGGGGGGGGGGGGGGGGGGGGGGGGGGGGGGGGGGGGGGGGGGGGGGGGGGTTTCATGGGCACAAAGAGCCCATACAATTTGTGGATTTTGTGGCTGAAAAAAGGCATGACTGGTTTTAATATTTTGATTGGGATATCATTGATTGTTTGGGTATTTGAGCTTTCAACTACAATGCTTTCTCTTGTCATGTAACTTGTGATGACCAACCTTTGCCTTATCTTTAGCCTTGTGGTTCAGATGGAAATGATGATGGCGGAGAAGATATTCCCGAAGAAGAAGCTGTTTGCAGAATCTGCTTGATTGTACTGGGGGAAGGTTCTGACACCCTAAAGATGGAATGCAGCTGTAAAGGTGAGCTTGCATTGGCGCACCAAGACTGTGCTGTAAAATGGTTTAGTGTTAAAGGTAATAGAACATGTGAGGTGTGCAAGCAGGAGGTTTTGAATCTACCAGTTACCCTTTTCCGAGTTCAAAATTTTCAGGCCCTTGGTTCTCAAGGTCAAACTCAGCATTCGGAGGTTCCTCAACACAGGCATCTAAAGCTATTCCCTTTCTGTATTTCATTGGAACTAGATGTTCTTGGTTTTCTCATTTTCGTTATGTAAAGTCATCTCTGCCTATCTGTATAAATAACATATATTAACCATAGCTATGCAATCAAATGCCAGATATAACAAAGCCTCTCCGTAAATCAGAGCGAGGGCTGAAAGCATTCTGTTTATTATCCTGTTTAAGCAAATAAACTTGAAATGCACACTTGAACGAGATTCTATTTTAGGGCCAACATACATGTTGAATTTTGAGACGGCCACTTGATGCAAAAATGGCACAAGTGTAGGACTGTCTAATTTCTTGGACCAGAATTAGGCAATGCTAGGTTATCAAGAATAAATTTAAAAACTTGATTGTGTCCTTGTTGTTCATATGTATCTTTTTGCTGATTGGTGGTGTAACAATTCGTTCTTGATTGATTTGAAATATTATTCTAGCTTTCAGCTGATGTTTGAATTCCACTGTCTCATTTAGAAGATGGTTGCAAATTTTCTCAGGGTTTGGCAGGATGTTCCTGTTCTTGTCATTGTCAGCATGCTTGCCTACTTTTGTTTTCTTGAGCAGCTGCTGGTAAGTATAGCAACTCGTTATCCCTGCCCTTCAAGCCTATCACCACCTAATTTTGTCATTTTACAGGTTGGGAAAATGGGGTCTGGTGCAATTGCCGTTTCTCTTCCCTTTTCCTGCATATTGGGCCTTCTTGCTTCCATGACTTCAACAACAATGGGTAGGCTGACCTTGTATCTGTAGTCTGACAAACCTTTTCTTCTAGCAAATTTTGTGATCTCATTGTCTCATTATTTGGAATTTGGGTTTAGTGAGGAGAAGGTATGTCTGGGTCTATGCAACTATTCAGTTTGGATTAGTGGTCCTTCCTGCTCACCTCCTCTATTCATTGGTGAGTGTTTCTTTCACTCATTGTTTTGTTATTTCTGTTTTCAGTTCAACTTCAAAGTCAAACTCTTTTACTGGGGAAATGGATTTGGTCTTAAGTTTCTAAATAAGCTCTAGTAAGGGACTTGCTGAAGGATCATAGTACTTGCTTGTGGTTAAACAATGATGAGTCAGGCTTCTGAATTGTTCAATCCCTCGTTCTTAAAGATATAAATATGACTTGTATTGATGGTTTGTTTGTTGCTTCCTCAGCTTCATTTGCAGGCTGTTCTATGTGTTCTCCTTGCCACATTTACTGGTTTTGGAGCTACGATGTTCGGAAATTATGTTATAGTTGAGATCATGAGATGGAGGAGAAGATGGATTACTCAGCCAAATGAACAGCGTGGTTCTCAGGATGTGGCACAACCACATCAACAGCCTACAGTGTTTGATGAAACTGTGACAAATCCGAATCATCTACCCAGCTGAAAATGGAGGTCCAGAAATAATGCATATCATCCGATCTGTTGTACATTCACCAGTTACACAGTCTATGGCACAAAAACGGAGGGTTCCGGCAATATTTTAGTATATACAAGTCTGTCAGTTTTTTATTTTATTTTATTTGTGGGTATAAGAAATGGTTGTACAAGGAGGCTTGCAACACGCCTGGCATGGAACACTGCGTCTTTCATATCCACACAACCTGGAGCGATCCCCACTGGCCTATGTCAGGGCCAGACGATAGGAATAGGATTCGTCTCGTAGTTGTTACGATGTTGTAAAGTGTGAAATAGTTCTTGTAAGTCACACAATTCTTTCTTGGCTCTAGTGCAGCTATTTTCTGGCGTCTTTCATTTTGTAGGCTCTGGTTCTCTCTATTTTTACTTGTGTAAATGCTTGAATTCATTGGTTTAGACTTTGTGGCGCCAAAGTAGGAACTCCATGGTAAATGAACGAAGGCAAGATAAAAAGGAACAGATCAAATTGCACCTTAATTTAAGAAAACTTCTGTCATTCTCTTACATCAAGCATTAAAATCATCCAAATGTCCTGGGCGAAGAAATTGTGTAACGCAGCAAGTTCTGAAAACAATCAGCTGTAGCAAAACAGTATTCTGTTACTTTTTTTTTATATTTCTTGGAACAAGTGAAACTTTGGCGAAGAGTAAGCACTGCTATAAAATTTTTTTTTTTTTTTTTAAAATTTAATTTTAATATCAACATTTTAAAAAACTATCTTTCCATCCCAGGTTCCCCATAACAAAATTCGATTTGAGAGTCCACCAGATGGATTGGTAACAAAACAGACAAGGGAAAAATGAGAAAAACAATCACAACAAAAAATCTCTAACAATCTCTAACATGGTATGGCTCTGGTTCAGCTTGTTAGACTGAATAAACCATATCGATATAAATACAGCACTTGTCTCCCATAATTCCACGTTCCTCAACATAACTTTTGTGTCAAAACTCAGAGGTAATAGGAACCAAAAGAATAATTTTTCTTCCAAATCAAAGGTACATCCAAGAGAAATAAATATCATCTAGCCATAAAATGAAGCTTATGACATGTTACAGTGAGAGAGCTTCAGGATACCCGACAAAAATTTCAAGGCAATTGTGAAATTTCATTTGCAGCAGAATCAAAGAAACTTCTATCACCTCAGAAATACAAATCTCGAAGGAGTAACTTCCAATTATTTCTGTCAGCAATTAAACATTATATAAGTTATATCCTAGCAACAGCCGTTTTGTACTTACAAAGGGGGTTTTCTCCCTCCCGAGCTCTTAGAGCCATAAATGGCATTTCATCTCTCCATATACAAAAGGACCCAGTTGACGGACTCCCCTGCAATCAGATCTGAGAAAATCAACCCTAGAACAGGGATCAACAGCCACACCAGCAAATTCAAATCAAATTCACGAACATGAGATCCATTTTGCCTAGGAAACTGATGACAATTTGGTCATTGCTTATGTGCAGAACTGCCAGTCTTGCTTGACAATAATGGCTTCTCCTTCAAACTGGTACTTAAGATGGTTTCCGAGTTGCCTGACTGGCTTTCTGAGGTTCCAGGTCTCATCCAGATTTTTATATGGCCCTCCCTACATACAGTAAGAACAGATTCCTGTCTAAATACTAAACCAGAAAGAGGTTCAGTGTGAACACGGTGAGCTAATACAGGTGAAAGCTTTGGAACATCACGCATGCTTGGAGCAGGTTGCAGGGTACCAACTGGAATAACACTGTCCCAGTGTGAAGACTGACTTCCAGTACTGAAAGTAGGAGATCCACCAGGAGGGCACCTGCGTAATGGCACTACAATCTCATCCATTTCCAGGTCCCATAGAAGCAACTGCGTGTCCTGTTGACAAAACAAACAAATTGCAACATGGTTAGTTATGAAGCCTTTTTTTAAAGCACACAAGTACTACAAGGATCAAGGGGAAAACTGGGAAGATAATGTTATAAGAGACCATATAGACACCTCAATCCCATCACATCACTCAGTTTTAACTCATACAACATGTTGTTTGCTGCTGCAGGCATTGGTTCACTGTGTTCAAATTACTTCAGCCAACTTTTATTACTATGTGTTTGGAAAATAAACATACAGACAGGTCCAATTCATTGCATATATAAAAAAAACCAAAACTCTTACTGCTGATCAATCTTATCAGTTTTAAGCTGAGCTAGCAACTAATATTACACTTAAATTATTCTACGATGATCACAATAACTCAACTTTTTAATCTGACCAGTGTTCAAAATTATTCTTTTGACATATAAAAAGATGATCACAATAACTCAACTCTTTAATCTGACCAGTCTTCAAACAACTCCCCACATTAACTAGTTTCTATGCACATGCCTTGCACATGCAACACAAAAATAATACAATTAAATTCATGCATGTTAATATGTATTTGCAAACTACTAAAAATAACCGTATAAAAGTCATCAAAAATTAAAATACATAGCTCTGTTTATTTTTCATCTTCTTTTTAGAGAAAGGTAAAGAACAGGTCAACCATGAATTGCAATAAAAATGGTTAGCATACCTGACCAACAGAACCAAACCGGTACACAACATTCTCCCCTGTGCCATCTGGAATATCTAGTTAAATATTTAAGCCTCCGGTGGTTTCATGAAAATTAACTTCTGCGGGAAGTATTTTCCTCAGAAAAAATAGTTGTTAAGGAAAAGGTAAGAATTAATTAGTGGGAGCCTGGGATTTAATGAAATGTAGTCTAGTAAAATATTTTCATCTTGAGAACTGTAAGTTGTTTTCCCATGTTTTATTGTTTTTTTTAAACCATAAAATATTTTTCATTGACCCAGTCTTCCTAACTTGCTAGTTAAAGTATCTCTTTCTGTAGAATAAAAAACTGAAAAAACCCTTCAACCATTATTTTGAATATCCAAAATCTTGCAGGAAAAAGAAAAGGCCACATAGTACTTACATTGAATAAAAGGATATTGAAAGGATATCCTCTTCAAGATAGTTTTCTTTCTTAAACCCTATAAAAAATTTACATCACATTTGAAACCACCAGACTTGGCATCCCCCTTGTTGTTTTCGCAACTATGTGTACCACCACCCAAAATCACCACTACCAAATATTAGCCTCTCGTGCATAAAAAAGGGGAAAAAAAAATGGAGCTTCTTCTGAGACTCAACACCAATTCGATTGCTGTCTCCACTATGAGTAAAATGTCATATTGAGATGAGATTAACATGCATGATGGCACAAAGTTTACATAGGACTTACTAGAATTTGTGATGAGGTAGAATACCTAAAGGTGGTGAATAAAAAACAATAAAGGCCACATTAGTTATAATAATAAAATAAGGTATGTCCATCGAATTAAATGCTTTAACATAGCTTGTGCTTTTATTTATAGCAAATCAATATGTTTTTTCCATAAAAATGAATACTCTCCTAGTTCTGCAGTTATGCTAGAGCTCAAACACTAAATATTAAGTATATTGCTTATTTAGAAGGATTGCTTTTCAAAAGCACCCTCCCAGGGTTCTAAAAACTCAGGCACCTTTGCTTCACTATTAACTTCAACCAAAGTGAAAAATCAAGCGCAGACCCAAATTTTCATTTTTTTGGATATCACATCCAAGTCATATGTCCTTTATCTGCCCTGGAACTTAAAATTGCTTTCAGCTAGCTGTAGAGCAGGTCAACCATGAATTGCAATAAAAATGGTTAGCATACCTGACCAACAGAACCAAACCGGTACACAACATTCTCCCCTGTGCCATCTGGATTTGGCGATGACCAATATGAATCAAAAGCCACTCCACTCACCTGTCAGCTCCATCAGATAAGAACTGTATAAGATGACCAGAATCATGTAATAGACTATGAACTATCATTATTTGAGAATATTACCCATGAACTGTGTCCTTCACCCCAAGCAACAACTTTCCGATCTTCCATGCTCCAGACTTGAACTAAATCATCTTCTCCTCCAGTCAAAATATACTTCACATCCATGCTGAGAGGGTGACACTCTTCATATCAGTTTTCTTGTAAAGCAATATCAATAATTGATATGCAAAAGACCAACAGAAAAGAAAGACTTAAAGTTTAAATACAAAAGGTCTTAGTTTCAAAAAATAGCAATGAGTTATGACTTGAAAACTGGTAAAGCTAGTCACCTCCAAGCACAACAAAGAAGAGCACCATAATAACTTTTCCCACCACATATAAGTTGTTCTTTTAAATAGTCAAAAACCCGCAAGTAACCTGCATCAGCAAAAGACTAAGATCAATTACATTAACCACCCAACACAGAATAAAACAACAAGAAAACATTAGATGCAACAATAAGTACAGTGTTATACCATCTCTTCCAACAGTTGCTAAATAGGTCCCGTCAGTTGAGAAAGCAATGCCATTGATTGAACCTTGGCAAATATGCCATCTGGCAA
Source organism: Populus euphratica (assembly GCF_000495115.2). Classification (NCBI taxonomy): domain Eukaryota; kingdom Viridiplantae; phylum Streptophyta; class Magnoliopsida; order Malpighiales; family Salicaceae; genus Populus; species Populus euphratica. Next base: position 385,421 of record NW_011500033.1, read on the forward strand.
TTGGGTTACTCTGCATGCAGTTTGTAGGAGTCAAGGAAAAAACTGCAGATTTTGTTGCATAAGTATAGAAATCAACAGATAATGAGTCAAGGAAAGAACTGCATATTTTGTGGAATAAGGAGGAGAAAAATAATCTACCACTCAAGATACACACGCTTCTAGTGAAAGATGTTCTTATAATGCCAAAGGGAAATGAGCTAATGACATGCAAATCTAACAGAAGCATCTAAACACATATGTATAACCTCCCAGTAAAATCACCAAGATAACAAAAGTAGGCATGGGAATTGGAAAACTACAGATGAGATTGAGCTACAGAGCATGCTTCACTGGCTTCTCCACTGGCACAATTTGAGGAGAAGTTTTATGATGCTGAGAGAGTAACTAGTGGCATCCTATTAGTTACTCCACTGGACCCACTTTGAAAAAAAGAGACAGACACATGTAGGAGAGAGAATCAAATATAGGACCCCCACCAAGATATCACAAGTAGGCATGGGGAATCGGAAAAACTACAAATGAGGTTGAGCAATAGACCCTGCTTCACTAGTCTCTCCACTAGCACAATTTAATGGAAAATTTTATGGTGCTCAAGAGTCACTAGTGACATCCTATTAGTTACTCCTGACCCACTTTGAAAAAAGAGAGACACGTGTAGGAGAGAAAATCAAATCCAACACTCACAAAGATAACACAAGTAGGCATGGGGAATTGGAAAACTACAAATGAGGTTGAGTGACAGAGCCTACTTCACTACTCTCTCTACTAGCACAATTCAACGGAAAATGTTATTGTATTCAGAGTGTAAATAGCGATATCCTATTAGTTCTCCACTAAGAACGCTTTGGAAAAAGAGACAAACACATGTAGGAGAGAAAATCGAATCATTGACCCACAAAAAATGATAAGCATATCTCTACCTAAACTTTCTCTCTCTTCTTTGTATCTATTTCCACCAAGTTACCTAATAAATTCTCAAAAAAACATGAAAGCAAATAATTATTGACTAAAAGAATGATCCTAAACAAACAAAACATACTATTTCAGAAAGATTTAAAATCACAATCACAGTGTCATTTGCAACACCATGACTAATTGTTGCTCTGAAAATGTGCACATCTCTAAACTTCTATGTATATACATCGAACTTAACTTGGCAACAAAAACAAAATGGTTTCATATATCATGGACATTTGAACAATACTTTTCCATGATAAATATTGAAGAGCAAGACCTACCAGATGAAGGGTGAAGTAACAGATTTATGGTGTCAATTACCAAACATGTAAATAACAAAAAAGGATAATTGCTTCTGGATTTTAAAAATAATTCCCAAGTAGAGATTGCTTGAACCATTAGAAACCAAGATTATGAAGCAATGATCAAAGTAAGACTACAACATGGTAATTCAGGAGCAACAAGACAAACTCTTCTACCTTACTGTACCGGGCATGCGAAACAGAGAATTGAGTTTGATCTTTGATAACAGGGAATGAAGAATCACCAGCACCATCCTTGCTCTAGAGGAAAAGAAGAGTAATTAAATAGATAAGATCTCTTGATACAACTTGACCTCTGAAATTTTATGGAAGATGATAAAATGTAATTTTTTTCAAGTTAGAGGCTTACCTTTTCATAGACGTACAAATTACCATCAGCATGAGCAACAACAAAAGCACCATCTCCTCCAGGAACCCATGCAATACTCATACAACGGCTGTTGAAAATGAGCAGCAATAATTAAATTGGTTTTGCACATAACACTCAATGGTCATAAGGGTAATATATATACTTGATGAATATGATTTGCTAACAAAATGGTCCTTTTGTTTAACACCTCTTCCCAGGGGATTTTTTTTCTCCTAAAAACAAAAAGGAAAGCCAAGATTTCAGAGTTTCTAGAAAATATCAAGCTAGGCAAGTAAAACATTTTGAGTATATATTCTTTGGATTGCTTGAAAGCTTTTCATTTGTAGCCTATAGAAAGTTCAGGACTGCTGGGAAAAAAGTTGCATTACCCACACAATATGAGCAATTGGACATTTTAAGGTCTGTTCTGTAATTGATTCCACAGGGTATAGCATTGGCAGCACCCAGTGACACAGACAACAAATAGATCACTTTTTTATGTTCTTTAATTTGATTCTATGATGCAAATTTTTTTTTTCTTGATAATTTTTAGATTTGTTGGGAATTTACAACTTGAGGTTCTACTTTAGGTTACAATATTTAATGATGAAAATTAAAAAACTGTCTCTTAAGCTCAAACTTGCAACAACTAACATCACCGAGAATTCCCACATTTCTCAGCAACCTTCTCTGTGACTTGCATCATGACCAAGCCACGCTAATTTTCACAACTTAGTGAAGTTATGTATGCATACGTGCTGTTTTGACAACAAAATCATCAGTTAAATAAGATAAAGATTGGAAGTATAAGCATGCATGATAAAGAAATATAGTCAAAATATGAAGGTCAGGAGCACTATAGTTATTTTGCCTGTTATTAACTGAACCATCTTTGTTATAATGCTGGGCCCCAACTAGCTTCTTTCCAACATCCTGTAATTGCTGTCTCAGTGACACAGAGTAGACTACAATAGCACAAATATTGCCAATAATATCAGAAAGTTTTAAGTTTTCAATAAAGAAAAAAATGCAATCCAAACTCAAGTTGAGATTTTACCATCACCAGAACTCAAGCCAACAAGAAAATCATGTCCATCCTTAGCATCTTGGTCAAAGGCATGGCACACAGGGTTTGAATTACTAAAATGGATGGATTTTATTGGGTCCTATATTCAAACCAAGAAACTCTTAAATACCCACCTCATGTTTCCACTATGAAAAATATCAACAAAAGATATTGAGTTACCTTATCTGGAGAATTCAAATCACTTATAAAGATGGCATCCCCTACATTGAAGATCAAGTAAGTCCCTTTTCCATCAAAATTTGTATTAATCATTGAATTACTTGAGCTCGAAGCCCCCAATGATCCAATCCTACTACTACTACTACTAATACTTTTACTCCCACCATTCCCTCCAACAAAGCTAAGTGCACGGCTTCCATTGCTACCACCCAACAACCTAGCAGCAGCTGATCGTACACCACTGCTCGCACTGAAACTTGAAGGTGGGGCTGTCGGGGTTGATGGGGCAGGCTTGTCCTTGAGATTAGCTAGGGTTACCTGATAATCAAATTTAACCAAATTTCTAATCAAAAACTGAAATTGAGACATTGATAAATATACAGTTATGCATTATCACATTAACTAAATGCCAATATCAAAATTTAGCAGATAACCAAGTAAATGTTGATTCTAATAAATGGGCATTGACCAAGTACATGATAACTGACCAAACCCAATCTGATGCTGCTTTCAAAAATAGGGTGTTGCTAAAAAACCCGTAGAAAATTAATGAATTGCAATGCTAAAACAAAATAGCAAAAACCACAACAAATATAAGTGCAATGAGAAAAAATTTCTAAAAGTAAAGAGTCACCAACCAAAACTAACACGAAAAGTTATAAAAAATATAAAGCTTTTACAGGCTGTTTGGAAACTTAAGATTTGAGTAGGAATGCAATCATTTCTACACCATTTACCCAATTCTAGAGTTTGGTGAGCTTTAAGTAGTATAAATGAGTTCTACAACGAATTAAATTAGAGATATTTATAGATTTGCAAATCACAAGGAGTGTGATTTGCTTCAAAATTGACCCATTAAAATTTAATCCCATTCACACCCTTCTCTCTGTCTCTCTCTCTCTCTCTCACACACACACACACGCTTGGCATAAGTACTTTTACAGATGAGGGAAAGTTGGATAAATCATGGATTTTCACTAAAGTCAAATGAATTCCACAATTTTAAAACCTATTTCAAACAAAAAAAAATCAATTAGCAAATCAAATCAATTCAATCTACTTAAATAGCTGAAATCAATTCTAGAATAAGTGTTTCCAAACAAGCAGTTAACGAAACGGGCAATCCCCAAAAGGCTCCGAAACCAAAATTAACCCCATAAAAACTCGAAAGAATCAAATTGAAAAAATGGTTATTAATAAAAAGAACAAAAAGAAAAAAAGAAGACCTGGGTAGCAGTTTTGCCATGGGCATAGTGAAGTAGACCAGAAGGATGTGTCTTTTCATAGTGAAGCTTATAACGTCCTTCTGGGGTTTTAAAATAAGTCTTTAATCCCGGTGATTGCGGGTTCGCCGATGTAGATGACGTTGAGATCATGCCGTTGCTTGTGTTGATCATGGTGTCCTTGCCTTTTATTGTTGTAGACCTTAAAGCATCTGATCATGACACTAGGGTTTGATCTCTCTTTTCTTTTTTTCGAAAAAAAAGAAACGAATTGCTGGTGGGTTTTGATTTTTAAAGAGAAAAGTTTTGTTTTTCACTTTTGATATGCTGTTTCTGGGTCTTCAGTGGAGACCAAACAGAGAGAGGGGGAGTTTTGGATCCTCTGTTTTGGGGCTTCTGAGAAACGTTGTTGTTAATGCTTGTTTTGCTTTTGTTTTTTCAATTAAAGATCCGTTGTGTTTGACTTTTGAGGTTTAAAAGTCAAGTAAATGAACGGTGGAGATGATAGAGGAGGAAGGTGTCTGGGTCTGAAAGTTTTCTGCCAATGAGAGGAGAAGATGATATTCATAATGATTGTGTAAACACTGAATTATGTCTTTATCTACATCTAATTGTTGAGATTGAGGTGTTGTATTTTTTTATTTAAAAATTATCAAAATAATATTTTTTTATTTTTTAAATTTATTTTTAATATCAATATATCAAAATAATTGAAAATAATTGAAAAACACATATAAAAACTTAATTTAATTTTTTTTTTAATTTCCCTAAAGTCCAGTCAAATTATACCGCTGCCTTAAACTTGCTCTAAATTCAGCTCCCTAAAAAAGGGAGTGAGTCTTGCTGTTTCGGTTTGTTTATTACTTTGGACTCTGTAACTGGGGAAATATATTATATTACACATCAAGGTGTGTCTCAAGCAGATCATGGTGATGTTTTTGTACGTGGACCGTGATCGGAGGATATTCTTGTGGGCCTAAATTTGCTAGCCCATATTGTGTTGGGGCTTGGCTAGATTAAGATTTTAGCCATGCCTTGGGCTAAAAAGCTATTTGTGATGAGTTGCCAGATTGTTTGGAAGCTAAACTAATTGGTGCAGCTCTTTAGTTGCATTGTTTTTATGTTTATGGTAAAGACAGCCGAGAGGGAGCCTTTATATATTGAAATTAGTCTCTTCATACTTAAATTTAAGCAAATTGTTCATATACAAATTAGTGTATTCATAAGATTTTTTCCTAGTCTTTCTCCTAAATAATAACAATTCTTCTCAGTGATGTAACCAAATCTTTGAGGTAAAGTTTAGTTTAGTTAGCATTTCAGAATATAAAAATAAAAAAAGTTAAGATAGAGAAGACGAGATAAAATAAAAAATGAAGTTAAATTATGTTTAATTATGATATACAAGATAAAGTAACTATCTATATATCATATTGGTTTATAATGGACAAATTATAATAGAACATAAATTTCTTTTTTCGTTCTTAATCTATATTACTATATGTTTGAAAGCATAATTAGAACAATTTCTTAATTATAACATGCATTAGATTTGGTAATAAATACCAATTAATATGAAATTAAAATAACTTTTTAATATCGCATAATTTCATCCATTTACATGTTTTTTTTTTTATTATTGTAGTATGATTAAAAAGGGTGAAACATGTGTACAACCACGAGTTAAAATGTGATATAATTTAATATAGAAGATAGCAATTTCACAAACCCAACCTATGCATATTAAAATCCCAATTACTTAAGCTAACAACATATATCCATAAATCCTGCAAACGTTCATTCATAGTTCTAAATATTGAAATTTAAATTAAGTTGAATGTAATTTCTTGATCAGTAGCTGAGAGAAATGCCATCACAAATACTGAGCTGACCTTTACAATGATTTCACAAATGGGTTCATAGTGAGGCTATGGAACATTTGCAAATTCCTGTCTTCATGCTGGCCTTCTCCTTTTCTCTTTCTTTGTTTGAGATGTGAAGCAGTCTTCGATTTAAATCTTGTTTTATAAACCTCTAACTAAGTTAAATATGATTTCGACAACTAAAAACTAGTTGTTATCCTCACCCAAATGATAATTTTAGGAGGAACCGCAAGAAAAAAAGGTTTCTTGAGTCATTAGAAAGGTTCTAAAATAGTCGAGCTTGGAGCTTCTAATAATCGCTTAAACTGGATGTGGCCTTCCTATTAATGGGCTAAATTTTTTGTCACATGAAAATAAATATGCAGGTATGGGTAATGTATTTCCTATAAAAAAAGATAAATTAAATTCTTAGGAAGTTAATGGATTTGACAGGTTATTAATTTAACAGGTTTTAAATTTTTTTAAATGATGGTGTAAAAATATAATTTAATTAAAAAAAAATTAAGATAATAATATTTTAGATTAATCTGATTAAGATTTTAAATTCACAATTTAGATTATGAGATCATGATAACTCTATATAAAATAAATCAAAATAAATTATAAAATCTTATTTTAAATTAATTCAATGTTAAATAATAAAATAAAAAATAAAAAAAATTTAATTTTTAATTAATCTAATATTACCTAGGTTATGTCTAAACTTACTAATTTATCATAATTACATCAAGTAAATCTTTTTATAATTTAATCTTTTTTTTTAAAAAATATGTCACCAGATATTTTCTAACTTTGTTTAAAAAATTAATTCTATCTTCAACCGGCTAAATGGTATAATTTAAAAAAAGTACGAGAAAGCAAGTTAAAGTCTTATAAAAAAAATGTATTTGACACAAAAAGACAAATATTAGAAATGCTAGGGTGCTTGCAATGGAATTCTCTCCGAAGAACTCAAACTCAGACTCGACTATTAATCTGAAAGCTGCGCAAAGAAGCGCTTTTGAAATATCCACAGTGAAGGCCACCATGCATCGGCCCCTCCACGACATTGCTGTCATGGTCATTAACAACCTTAACTACTGCTATTATTGACCGCAGAAACCTTGAGCTCGAACGTTGCTTCTTAATTAATGTTGTCCCTTACCACAAGCAACAACCATTGCATCATTTCTTACTGTATTTCCTGCCTTGCAAAGCAATATCTCTGGGTTTTCCTACCTTACCAGTAGGATCAGCATTGAGGTTCTCCCCTCACCTTTAAATTTGTACCCTTTCACCTAACTATAACAACTACTAAACAGATCTCCTCCCCAATATATACTCCCCTCACCTCCCCCCCCTCCGCCACTCAAACTCTTCCTCTTCACAATTAGCAAACAGCAAGCAAGCTAGGTGCAAGAATCTTACGTAGCCTATAACGATGAGAAAGCAACTCCTCTCCCCATTCGTTCCTTTCTTGATGTTCTTCCTCTACAGCTCCACGACTGTTGCTCAAACCCCATCACCAGCACCTTCAGGTCCAACCAACATCACCGCAATCCTCGAGAAGGCTGGTCAGTTCACAACCTTGATTCGGTTAATGAAAAGCACCCAAGTGGCTGACCAAATCAACACACAACTAAACAACTCAAACCAAGGCCTTACAGTATTTGCACCACCTGACAACGCCTTTACTAACCTCAAAGCAGGCGCGCTGAATTCACTCAGCGATCAACAAAAGGTCCAACTGGTGCAATTCCACATCATTCCAAATTTCCTTTCCATGTCAAACTTCCAAACTGTGAGTAATCCCCTGCGTACTCAGGCCGGTAACAGTGCCGACGGCGAGTTCCCGCTAAATGTGACAACATCAGGGAATCAAGTGAACATAACAACTGGGGTTAATACTGCAACAGTGGCAAACACTATATTCACTGATGGCCAGTTAGTTGTGTATCAGGTGGATCAGGTCCTTCTGCCATTAGATCTCTTTGGTACAGCGGCTGCACCAGCACCTGCACCTTCAAAGCCTGATAAAGATGTTCCAGCCAAAGCTCCTGCAGGGTCAAAGGAAGATGCCTCTGTTGATTCTTCAGGTGCAACCATTGCAACTGTATCTATCAGTGTCGTGCTGATCGCAGCAATTTCATTGAAGCTATGAGTTTTTGTTTTCGGAAATTGATAAGGAGTTCTTGTTTTATTGATCTGTTGTGATTTGAACTGAGGTGGATTATTCTTTGGTTACTCTTCCTCTGCTCTTTTATGTAATGTACCATGATTGGCTGAGATCTTCCTCTCCACTCAATTTTTTGATCTTATGTTCAAATTTAAAGTTAATTGCAATAAAATTCCGATCCTGTAGATTGAAATTTGGATTGAAATCTAATCAATACAATCACCAATTATAGAGAATCGGATGCAAAACGATAATATAATAATGGAGGATACAACAGAAAGATGAATCGGAGCTCAGTGATTTCATTGAATCAACCAATACGAGTTATTGAACTTGGAAGATTTTGGAAGCAAAACTTTATCAAGGAATAAACTGATCCCGGGACAAACCCTCTTTTAATTGGCCATGATATACCTGTTAGTATCATTATTCAAATTAGTGTAAGGAATATGCTACAATAAAAGCAAAGAGAAGAGCAGACTACAAGGATCGATCAATTATCTGAGTAGATGGAGTCAGTGCTAGCTACTCTCTAGTCTTTTGCAACTAATAATTAAGGAAAATAAAGGGACACGAGGGAAAACTACTGTCCTGATGGGATTCATTTACCACAGAGAAACTACAATGGTGGAGAGATAATGAGTAGCAATAAAGTTTCAAGGGAGGATACAATATAGCTTTACCAAGAATTGAACTACCATTATTTGACCGTGAGAATCCAAAGGTGTGGATGAGGAAATGTAGGAAATTCATGCGTTATACTCTCTTACTGTTACCATACATGTATAAGTATATATTTAGGACTCTTAATATTAACTATTAAAGATTTTCTTATCATAGACTTATTGTATATCAAAATAACCTTCTATTTAGACTTCTTATATGGCAAAATAACCTGCAATGTATAAGAAATTTCTTTCTAATGAAGAATATTTTCTATAAAGTTAATAAATTGATTAACTCTCTTGCTACTTTAGTTTTGGCTTGAATATATTAACATTGTATCAGAGTTTCTTCCAAATCCTTACTTGCCTCTGTCTTTTCCTTTGGCTTCTGCTGTTCTTGCTTTACTCATTTTGGACCCATCTTTTTCATATTACTCTTAGTAGAAATTGTGCAGGCGAGAGAGAAGGAGTAGTTATTGGATCCTTTTCCAACTTTGTGTTATCTTTATTTTCTCAACTGCTATTCTTGACAGTTTTTGGTTTCAAAATCTGCAAATTTGTCCTACTTCTCTGGTGTTATTTTTGGCAGCTTCAGATCTTCCTTCTTTAGTGGTGTTCTCAGTAGTTTCATAACCATTCTTCTTCATTTCAAATATTGGGTTTCTAGTGCAACACTTGGCTGTTTCAGATCTTGTTTTTCTGCTGTTAGTCTTAGTAGTTTCAGATCAGTCTTTTTGCTGCTATTCTCGACAACTCTTGGCTTTAGAATCTAGTGTGTATCCCTCTTCCATTGCACTAATTCCCTGTCAGTTTTAGTTTTAAAATCTATTTCTTTTCAGCTTTATCATGTCTTTCGATAAGCTAAACTTGTTCCATATCTATTTTAATGAGAAAAATTATTCTGCTTGGAAGTTTCAATTTTAATTATTCGTCAAAGGGAAAGAATTATGGGGTATACTAATGGGAGTAATCCTGCACCTACAGATGCCGATTCTTTGTCTATATGGGCTCGGGTTATGACCTAGATCCTTAGCTCAATAAAACCTTATCTTGTTCTCAATTTGAGGCTTATAAAACTGCTATTGTTACGTGGAATTATCTAAATAAAGTTTATAATCAAGATAACACAACTTTATTTTCAATTAGAGTATGAGATGGTTAACTTCACACAAGAAAGTTTCTCTATTAAGGAATACTTTTTTGATTTTTAAAATCTTTGGGCTAATTATTTAGATATTGTTTATGCTAAAGTTCCTGTTGTAGCTCTCTTTGCTGTTCAAACAGTACACAATATAAGCAAGAGAGATGAATTCTTGATGAAATTCCGTTCTGACTTTGAAACTAGACGCTCCAATTTGATGAATCGTTATCTTGTACCATCTTTAAATGCCTGTTTAAGTGAACTTTTTCGTGAGGAACAGCGTATCGTAACTCAGGCGGCCATGGAACATAGGGAAAATGTTAGTGCACCTATTTCCGTGGCTTATGCAGCACATGAGAGAAATAAAGGTAGAAATATGCATGTTGTCCAATGCTTTAGTTGTAAAGGTTTTGGTCATATTACTCGGGATTGCCCCAAGAAATTCTACAATTACTGTAAGAAACATGCTCATATCATCTCTGTTTGTCCTATTCAACTTGAAAGGAAAGAAAGAACTGCTTATCATGCCTCCATTTGTGCCTTTGGTTTTGCTGCATTGCCTATTGCCTCACCTATTGTTTCTATTCTTACTCCTAGAGGCTTAGCAAACCTGAATACACTCACTCCTGAAATGGTACGACAAATGATCATTTGTGTTTTTTTTGCTCTTGGGTTCTCAGGTAATTATAAACTTCTTTTTAAGCCATGGTATTTGGACTCCGATACCTCTAACCACATGACCAATACTGCCGTTTCTCTTTCCAATGTCAGAAATTATGATGGAAACATGAAAATTAGTATCGCTGATGGTAATTCTTTGCCTATCAGTGCTGTTGGTGTTCTTTCTCCTTCCTTAACTGATGTTTTTGAGTCTCCTAACCTCTTCACAAATCTTATTTTTTTTGGTCAATTGGTTGATAATAATTGTGATGTTTATTTTTTTCATTTTGCTTGTGTTGTATAGGATCAAACATTATGGAAGATGATTGCGAAGGGGCTTAAAGTGGAACGATTCTTTCCTCTTTATATTTCTCATTCCACCAGTATTTCTAGTTTTCCTTTATTTTCCTTTGCATGTAATTTTATTGGTTTTGAAAATAAGAGATGACATAAACGTTTAGGCCATCCAAACTCCGATGTACTTTGCACTTTGATTAATTATAGATTATTGGGAAATAAAGCATGTTCTTCTCTTGATGTTTTTTTTTTTATTGTAATCATGCAAACTTGGAAAAAGTAAAGTTTTATGCTTCTCTCATCATGCATCTCATGCCTCCAAATGTTTTGATATTATTTATAGTGTTTGGGGGATTGCACCTATTATTTCTCATGCTCATTACAAATACTTTGTTACTTTCATTGATGATTTTAGTTGTTTGACATGGGTTTACTTCGAGCTAAAGTTGAAGTATTTTTTTTAGTTTTTAAGTGATTTCTTGCGCTTCTTGAAACTTAATTTTCTGCAAGCATCAAAGTCTTGCACTCTGATTCTGGTGGTGAATACATATCTCATGAGTTTCAAGGCTTTCTTCAGAATAAAGGAATCATCATCTATCAATATTCTTGTCCTTCAACACCACAGTAAAATGGTGTAGCTGAGAGAAAAAATCATTACTTCTTGATGTAGTAAGAACACTTTTACTTAAATTATTTATTTCTCCTCGTTTTTTGTATGAAGCTCTTTCTACTTTAGTTCATTTGATTAATCATTTACCTTCTCCTACATTAAATAATGTTTCCCCTTTTTCAAAGTTATTTGGTCATTCTCCTTTATATTCTGATTTTCGTGCATTTGACTATGTTTGTTTTGTATATCTCCCTGCTCAAGAATGATATAAACTTATTGCTCAATCTGCTAAGTGTGTTTTTCTTGGTTAGGCTATCCCTCAAAAGGGTTATGTTTGTTATGATCCTTATGCTTGTTATATATAGGTTTCTAGGGATGTGATTTTTTTTGAAAATTAATTTTTTTTCCATCCTATTTTGAATTGCCATATGCATCTTTACCTCTTTTACCTAGTTTTTCTAATTACACAACAATGGTGGGAAGGTTCAGACTTGGTTTTCTTTATGAAAGACATCATCGACATGAGTTTAATTCCACTTCTTTTATGCCCCCTTTCGATCTTGACCTGGTGCCTGATCCTGCTTCTATTTCTACCACTCTTTGTCGGTCTACTCGTCTTTCTCAACCCCCTGATTGGTATGGATTTTTCACTCCTGTCTCTTTTGTCACTATTTTATCCACTATTTTTATTCCTTATTGTTATAAATAGGCCATTAAACATACATGTTGGCAAAATACAATGCAAGCAAAACTTCAAGCACTCGAGGAGAATCATACTTGGTATATTGTACTTGTCCTCCTACAGGTAAATCTATTAGGAATAAATGGGTCTTCTCTGTAAAACTATGTTCTGATGGGTTTTTAGAACGTTACAAAGCTTGCCTCGTAGCTCTAGATAACAAGCAAGAATATAGGGTTGACTACGAGGAGACATTTTTTTCTTTTGCCAAAATGACCACGGTTCGAACCATCTTAGCTATTGCCGCTTCACAGTCATGTCAACTGCATCAAATGCATGTGAAGAATGCCTTTTTTCATGGTGATATCCAAGAAGAGATATCCATGAAGCTCCTCTCTGGTATGACTACTTCTTCTCCTCCCAATGTTTGTAAACTAAGACATTATTTGTATGGGCTCAAACAGGCTCCCCAAGCTTGGTTTGAGAAATTTTCCAGTACAATTCTTTCATTTAGTTTTACACAAAATCAGTATGATCGTTCTCTCTTCTTCCACACATCTGTGTCAGATATAATCATTCTATTGGTTTATATGGATGATATTATCATTACTGGCACTGACTATGGTTTGATTACTAAGCTTTAGTAGCAATTACATGCAACTTTCCATATGAAAGATCTTGGCTAGCTCACATATTTCTTAGGATTAAAAAAGTTCATCACCAACCCAATGGTATTTTCAGGAATCAATATAAGTATATTCAAGATTTTATCACCTTAGCTGGTTTGGAGGACTCTTCTTCTATTGATACTACTATAGAAATAAATGTTAAATACAGAAAAGATGAAGGGGACTTGCAAGATGATTCTACTTTTTATAGGAGCTTGGTTGGAAGTCTTATATACTTGACCACTTCTTAACCGGATATATTTTACACTGCCCATCAGGTTAGTCAGTTCATCTCTTTTCCTCGGCATCTCCATCTTGCTGCAGTTCGACGCATCATCCGTTATTTTTTAGGCTCACCTAATCATGGGTTGTTCTTCCTTACCGGCTCCTTTCTTTAACTTGTTACCTATAGTGATGCTGATTGGGCTGGGTGTCGAATACACATTGATCTACTATGGGTTGATGTATGTTTTTAGGTAATGCCTTAATTTCTTAGAAATGTAAGAAATAATATCATGTTTCTAAATCATTCATTGAGGCTGAGTATCATGCCATGTCTACTACTTGTTCTGAAATTGTATGGCTGCGCAATCTTCTTGAAGAGTTTGGCTTTCCTCAGGTTACCTCTACCCCACTTTATGCTGATAATACTAGTGCTATTCAGATTGCCACCAATCCTGATTTCCATGAACGCACCAAACATATTGAGGTTGATTGTCATTCTATTCGCAACACCTTAAAAAATTAGGTGATATCTCTTCCTCACATATCTTTCGATCTCGAAATAGCTGATGTCTTCACTAAAGCTATGACTCGACAATGACATCAATTTCTTGTTGGCAAATTATTCCTGGTTGACTTACCAACATCAATTTGAGGGGGTATGTTACCATATATATATATGCAATTAAGACTCTTAATATTAACTATTAAAGATTATCTTATCATAAACTCTTTCTATAGCAAAATAACCTTCTATGCAGACTCCTTGTATGGCAAAATAACCTGTAATGTATAAGAGGTTTCTTTATGCCGAGTGCAGCAACGGAGAATATTTTCTACAAAATTAATAAATTGATTAACTCTCCTAGTACTCTAGTTTTGGATTGAATATATTCACATTTACATTAATAGGTTGAGTTTCATTACTAGAAAATTGATGAATACAAAAAAAAATACCGAGAGGATATTTTTGTTGGTAAATTTCTGACAGATTTTACCAATGGAAATATTTTCTCGGTATATACCGAGGGAATTATAGTGGGAAAAAAATAATTAAAATAAAGCAAAAAAGTGATGATGTGCCATTTATACCAATGAAATTACCAACAGAATAAATTTCATCTGTAAAATCCATCGATAAAATCATTAGTAAACTGTGAATACTGTTCATCATGTCAATCATAAAAAGAATCACCAACAGAAAATTTCATCTGTATTTTCTAGAGAGTTCTGAAACTGTTCACTTTCTAATTGCACTGTTAATTACTGTTTTTTATAGATAAAATCATCGATTGATTGAAAAGTCATCGGTGTTATTTGATGGTTTTTTAAATTTTTTTGATTAAGTTAAAATTTTAAATTAAATATTACATACATAATCACCGACGAATTGAAAAGTTGTTGATGATAGTTGACATTTTTTAAAATTTTTTGATTAAATTAAAAATTTAAATTAAATATTACAAATGGAATCACCGATGTAATGATTAAAAATATTAATATTTAATTATCTATTAGTAAAACTGTTGGTAAAACAACCTAATAAAAAATATAGAATCCCTAATTTCACAACAGACGAGGCTTCTTTGTTCTTCTTCTTCTTTCTCCCCATAGTTAAAAACATTAATATCAATTTCTTTTTCTTCTCTTTTCTCCTCAACTTCTTCTCTTCTTCTCCATGCTCAGGTATGTATTCTTCTTTCTTCATTTTTGTTCTCAATTTTTTTTAATTAATATACTTTATGAATTTTTTTCTCTTTTTAGCTTCACTTGCAACCACATTAAGGTAAATGTTTTCTTTTTTTCTTTTTTCATTATATTTGTTATTTTATTTTATTTTTAAATGTTTTTGTTCTTAATAATTATATGAATATTGTTGTAGGTTTTTTTTAATGTGATTTTCTTTTTCTTTTTTACAAGAATTTTGAGTATTATAGAGTGTTGATTTATATTAATTTAATTATTTTATAGTTTTGTAAATTGGATTTCTTTAAAATATTTTAAAATAATTATTGATGGAATTATATATAGTATTTTTCTAAGGGAAATACCAAAAAAATGAAGTGGATATTTTTTTTTGCTCGTTTTTTTTGTTAGAAAATCCATTAGTAATAATATTTTTTTTATTACCAATGAATAAAAAATTACTGACAAAAGATTCACGAATGAAGCATTTTTATTGGTGATTTCAATAGTAAATTAATTACATATAGAATGATAGTACAAATACTGATAAAAAATTCTATCAATAAATATAAAGACTGTGGTAGTGATTACTTTAACTTATTTGGAAGGAAGAATCTTGACATGGTTTGGAGGGCTTTTGTTGGGAAATAATGACCTAACCAACTAAGAAGAATTTTCTAAGGCTCTTTATGTAAGATTTGGCACTTGCAGTGATCTAGTAGAGGAGTTCAACAAAATAGATCAAAAAAGAATGGAGTTGATGAATACATTAAGAGATTTAAGGAGTTGAAGTCTTTGAATGAATGCTCTCAGCCCCATGTTTCTAGAGACATATTATATATCTAGCTTTATTAATGAATTAAAGGAATCCATTAAACCAATATTGAAGATCTTTAAGTCCATTTTGTAAGCTTTTGATCAAGCTAAATGGCAAGAAGAGTCTATTGTTGTATTGGCAAAGGGGAGCATAATAGTTTCAAAGATCAATTCCTTATTCAATATTTAGAAACTAATAAATATTTCCAAATAATCATTTAAGAACCCTATGAGCAAATAAAAAAACTTAGATTATGCTTTAAATATGGAGATAAGTTTTCCTTTGGACACAAATGTAGTGTTAGGTTCATAAAAAGAGATAAAAGTTCTTTCATTTATTTAAAAAATATTTTTTCAAATTTTCTCTTCTATTTATCTCTCCTCCTATCTTATTATAGTTTAAAATATATAGGCTCTAACATCATTATGAAAGACTATAAGATAACCCCGAAAAAGATCGCATGTGCCACTAAAGTAACAACCCATAAACCAAATAAAAAAAATATCATGAAGTGAATATTTCATGATTATATTTAATCAATTAATTTAATCTAAAAACAATTTTTTTTTAAAAAAGCTAAATTTAATAAAGAATGACAAATAAAAAAATCCAAGATAACTCAGGTCATCTTCAAAATTAGTGAAAAATCACATAGAAAGCTATTAAAAAAATTAATGGAGCCCAATCTCCAATTAAATAAATGCTGAAAGATGAAACTAAAAAAAAAATATGAGCTTAAAAGAAAGAAAAAAAAAACTAAGCAAACCTAAACAAATCTTTAAAGTTTCAATTAATCTTCCAAACTTGCAACTCGTCAAATCATATATCCAGGCTAAATCCCTAACCAATGAAATAAAAAAAATATCATTTTAAATTTTTTAACATAGTAAATAAAATAGCAACTAAAAAAATAATGATCAAATTTGATAGATGAAGAAATTAAAGGAGGATGAAATTAAATTTTTTTTTTGTAAACTATTTCAAATAAAATAAATAGTAATAAAAAGAATAAGACTAAATATGAAAAAAAATTAAAAAGCTACTTTGAAAATTTGAAAAGTTAGGCATGAAAATTAAAAAAAGAGAGAAAGAAGAAAAAAAATATCATTGATGCTAAATTGAAAGAGAAAAAAAAAATATCATTGATGCTAAATTGAAGGTATGTAAGTCACACATTCTATCTAAGGATAGAGGGGCCGCCAAGACGATTTGATCACCATCTTATAAGCCATTGTTTGGCCACTGAATGCCCCATCAAGTACCACTTGAAAAATATGTATACATCCTATATGGTTGTGCTTGTAATGCATGCATTGGCTGGTTTTCTTTAATAATATTATATATATATATATATATATATATATTAAAATATCAAATTTTCTCTTAATCAACTTGATTATATAAAAAAAAAAGAATAAGAATAAGAATAAGAATAAGAATAAAAATAAAAATAAAAACCCTCAATGCTAATAAAGAAATTTGTTTAGAGTAATTTAGCTATTTTACTGTGTTTTAAAAAGTAAAAATTTTAAAAATATCATAAAAACTAGCTAAATAAAATTTTCTTTTAGGAGTCATTTAATCATTATACATCAACCCCAATCTCCATTCATTTCTCTTTTATTTTTCAAACCCTAAGCACGGTAGCTCCCTCTGTAACCGCCAACCATACAAACAAAATAAACAAAAAATATCCATCTTCATCTTCTCTATTTTTACAGGAGACATAATGCGCATTAACCTTTTATAACTATTCTATCAAATATACCAACTATCATTTATAGACCCATGTTTTTTCTTCATAAAAAAAAAATATTTTAAAAAAAATATAATGTTTTTTAATTTTATATGGCCAAGTCTCTCAAAAATAAAATAAAAATCATATTTTCATAAATAATACAAATAAAAAAAAATACATGGCATGATTTAACATCCTTAAATATAAAAATTCAAGAAAATAGTTTTGTTGATAACTTTACATGTATTTTGAAGTTTAATAATTAATTTATGCGGACCATGAGAACTTGACCTATATTTTGAAAATAAAAAAATATTATTTGCTTGAACATTAAGGATTACAAACTTATATGTAAAACATATTTCTAATATTAAAAGAAAAATATAAAAAAAAACATGTTTTAACATTAGAATGGTTAGATTTTAACCTAATAAGATAATAATATCTTTATAGAGGAGGGATTTTCTTAAACTTTAGACAAACTAACAGTTAAAATTTAAGACCAATTAAGGTTTCTAATGACTAAAAATATTAAGTGGCAACTTCGTTATTTTTTACTAATAAGATGAAGAATTACTTTTCTTTCCACTCATCATCATAAATATTCTAGCTCGGAAGAACGATTGTCGTGACATTATACATGTGTGACACTAATATCGACTAATGAATCTTGTGAAAAAACTTATTACCCATAATAGCATGTCCAATAATTTGTTTTAAGAAGGGAGAAATATCATTACCCTATTCCAATTTCAATTCATAGTGTAATAAGTTTGGGTGCACAATGAAATTGTGATCCCTTTAGTTTTTTTTTTTAATACTATAAAATTTCTGGTTTCCTTATGATACAAGTTCAGTCTTTATTCATTTAGTCAGGGAAACATCTTATCCTTCTCCACTCTTCTTACTTCCCTTTTTAACAAAGACATTACAAATTATACTTGGATTTAACCAAGAGTTTTCTCATGTTGAATCATATTTTGGATTTATTAAAAAATGATTCAAATTAATTAGTTGAATAAGTAAAAATATTTTTTAACGTAATAAAAAATATCATGATTATAAATAACTATTTGATATTGTTATTAAACATGACCTAATTGGTCAACCTTGAAACCTTTCAATATGACTATTTATCAATTGGGTTTTAAAATTAAATTATATGAGAATTGACTCGAAGTAACCTGGTTGACTTGGTCAATTTAAAAGTAATCTAGCCAACCAATCAAAAAATTCTAATGATGAGATTGATAAAAAAAACTTTCCGACTTAACTTCTTACCTAGCCAGAGTTTAAAATTAAACCATGTGAGAATTATCTCGACATGATTCAATTAATTTGGTCAGTTAAAAAAAAAATCAACTGATTAATAAAGTATTTTTAGGATGAAATTAAAAAAAAATAGTTAACATAAAAAAATCTCTCAACCAAACTCTTTTCCCAACCTAAATTCAAAATTAAATTATATAAATATTATCTTGATATAATATAGTTAACTTGGTTAGTTTAAAAGTAAGCTCGACAATTGTTAAAAAAATTTAAAGATAAAATTGAAAAAAAATATTGAAATTGAAAGTAAAAAAAAAAGAGAGAAGAAAAAAAAAACAGAGGGGAATGAATTGTGTTTAAAAAATAGAAATGTTTTCCAAATCTTTTCCATGTATCTGAAGAAAAAAACGAAATATAAAATGAATGAAGCGAATGGAGGCCCGACGATCATGAGCTTTAGAAAGGTAGGGATCTCACTTAATGGCAGCACTGGGGGCTTCACCATAACGCCCAGGTTTTATACTTCGAGAAGCCGTTTCGAACAACGCTGCAGCATTTCTAGCTTTCGTATCTAAAACAAAATTCGAGTTCAGAACACACAACGCAACATTAACCCATAGAAAATGAAATTAATATCAAGAACCAAAATCATATATCCCCATGCCACACCTAAATCATCATACAAATACATGTTTAGACTTTGTTGATATTGATCTTATAATTTAAACTTGGCTCAGATAAATAAATGGGCTTTGTATTGACCTAAGAACATGGCCCCTTTAATTATATAATCAATAGGCTTGCTATGGAAAATTCAGAAAGGGTCCGCATTGGGAGAAATGCATTTATTTACAGTTAAGTATGTTGTTACTTTGAAAAATCTTTAAGATCGAAAGAGAAAACTTTTGATGACAGATACATGCAATTAAGTACGAAGCTAAAAGTAGTGAGGAAAACATTGTTTTCTCATGCCTGTTAGCCTTGTTGATTTCTTATTTTGATTTTTGATTTTTTTTATTTGGTATTAATGTTTTTTTTTTAAATTTAGGCTTTATATGATGTGTTTATTGGAATTTAGAGTTGATAATTTATTTTAATTTATATTTTATATTATTATCACAGTATAAAATCAGGTTGGTATCATAAAAATATCTTAACATTGTGGTATAATCTATTTTAAAAAAAGTTTAGTTATATAAAAAATAATTTTGAAAAAAACTAGTTTATTAAACTTTGTGTAGTCGATCCGATTTGCGAGTTTGGTAAAGTAACACTGGTTTTCTCAATTTACAGGTCTAATAGGGAACTTTTTTTTTTTTTCTAATTGAACTTGGTTATGTGATTGTCTATTTTTATTTTTATCATATAGTTAAAAAAAATATTTTGTTAAAAAACATGTTATTAAATTTTAGAAAGTCTATGGGCCTATCGACGAGTCTGAAGAGTTTACCTTTTATTTATTTATTTTTTAATTTATTTTTTAATTCATTTTTTAATTTTATTTTTTGATATCGGACTAATTAAGGACTGAGTTTTGTAATTTGTTCCGTTTTGCTTTTATGAGGTTATCAAAATCTTTAAAAAAATTCTCCGTATTGGTTTGATACTTGATTTTACGATCATCTATTTTTATTATTATATAATTAAATAAAAAAATATTTTAAAAGAAAACAATTTATTTATCATAATGGAGTACATTACTAGATTTGCAGGTTTGATATGTTGACCCAGGTTACCCAATTCACGGGTTTAGTGATTAGTACTTAAAAGTGCATTTTTATCAAGGTTTTATATCATCATTTTGCACTTGAAGTATCAATAACTCCTTAACCAAAGCATGTTTTATAATAATATATTTAATAATATAAGATACCTTTAATTTATAGTAAATGTTCATTTTAAATG
>NW_011500033.1:411044-440848 GCF_000495115.2 Populus euphratica
TTATTATTGTTGTTGTTTATAATTATTTATAATTTTTACAATTAACCTCTCTATGGTTCGACCCCGGTCTTGTTGGGTTATTTATTACTTCGACACTCCTGCACTTGGGAGAAGACATCAATCTTTTAGTCGTATCATTTAGCGAGTTTACCAATCAAATATGATATGTTTTTTTTAGTTTCTGGTCCTTTAATTTTTCTGACTTTTTTGTTTATTTCACTCCTCTTTAATATTGGATTGGTTAAGAAATAAAATTCATGGTTTATTTTTTATACTTTTTATAGGATTATCATGATTTCAAATAAATATCTTTTTTAGAATTAATGCTCAATTTTAAAAGCATCTAATGTTATCATAAAATTAAATAAAAATTATTTACAAAAACAACAAAGTTATTAAACCAATTGAAGTACATGATCCAGGTCACAAGTTGACAGAGATTGATCCAATCTGACATTATCTCAATATATAAAAATAATTATCATCTTAAAGTTTTTTTAAAAAGTTATACCATATTTTTACTAGTCATCCAAGTTATCTTTAAACCTATTAAATTAAATAATTCACTTTAGATCAGCTCTCAGGCTATTTAATTTGAAACTCAAGCTTTTTGAATATCCTATGTTTAAATTTGAAAGCTAGTGAATAAGATTTTTTTTTTCTATTTGAAAGCTAATATGTAATTTCTCATAGGGAGCTTCAGTTTTGTTTGTAAAGAAGAAAGGATGAAACTTTCAGGCTTTATATTGATTATAAGTAGTTGAATAGAGTGATAATAAAGAATAAATACTCACTTTTATGGATAAATGATCTATTTAACCAATTAAAAGGAGCCAAGGTATTTCCAAAGATAGACTTAAGGTTAGGGTACTATCAACTAAGGATTAAGATGCAAGATGCGCCAAAGACTACTTTTAAAACTTATTATGGACACTACAAGGTCTTGATAATGCCTTGAGCTAATAAATACTTCGATGATGTTTATGAATCTGATAAATAAGGTCTTCTGGTGTTGCCTAGAAAAGTTTATGGTGATATGTATAAATGATATGTTAATCTATTTTATCTCGTATATGGAATATGAATAACATCTATTGTATATGTCATAACCAATTTTTGGGTTATTTCCCAATTCACATTTTTTCTCTCTTAAAAAAGTATAAGATAATAAAAAAATATCAAAAAAATTAAAATTTAACAGTATTTTATTGATTGATAAGAACTATGTTGGCAAAGAAAATTTAATTCAAGGAAGAAAAGTCTAAAATCAGATGTTTATGGACTCAATTAAATTTTATTGCAGGTTTAATTGAATTTATAAAGGGTTTGATTGCAATAGAAAAATTGATTTTGAAGTCAATTTAGGTTTTAATCGAAAGAAATTAAAGTTTTGGGTCAAATTATAATTTTTGAAAGTTAATTTGGTCAAATCAGGAGCTTAATTGCATAAATATTGAAGTTTGATGGCCAATTAGGGACTTAATTGAAAAAAAACTAAATATCAAAATAAAAAACATGCGAAATAGAGGAGTTGCAGTTAAACAAAACTAGGGGCTAATTAAAAAAATTAGAAGTTTATTATTCAATTGAGGGTCAAAATGCATAATCAGAGACTAAGGACAATATGAAAAAGTGGCCAACTTTAGGGTCGGCAATTGAATTTGGCAGGAATGCAATTAAATTGATTTTTATAATTAAAATTGCAATTGAGGACTTAATTGAACAAATCACAAATTAAGAAACAATGTGAACTTTGACACATTTTTGCTGTCTTTTCCTTTTAAATGAAACAACGCGTTTTATCCAAACGGTATCGCTTCATACATTGTTTAACACAAAAAAGAAAAAGAAAAAGAAAAAGAAAGACCCAAACAATGTTGTTTTGAACGATACTGTGAGTCTTCTTCTTCCCTTATATGTGCGAGGTAAGGGAAGAAGAAGATTTTTCTTCCCTCTATTTTCATCAACTTTTCTCCTTTCCCTCTCTCTCCTAAACATTAAAAAGACACCGACCATAACCCCATTTTTATAAACTTTGACCCGTACCACGGGGTAATGAAAAATAGATTAGACGTGCCCTTTTAGCTGTTTTTAGGGCGGCTGCACAATGGTCACCTCTACCTCTCTTCCCCATGTTTTTCCTATAAATACAAGGAAAGAGAGTAGAAGTGTGAGGGAAAAAAAAGGAAAAAGAAGAAGAAGAATGGTCTGAAGATCAAAAGAAAAAAAAAAGAGAAAAACAAAGGTGAAAATATAAAGGAAAAAAAAAGGGAGTGTTGAAATAAACGAAGAAAAAAACAAAGAGAGAGGGAGGAAGAAAGGCAGAAACCAGAAGAAAAAAACAACAACAAAATAGAAGAAAATAGGGGAGAAGAGAAGAAGAAAACCACCATTTGCCACCACAGTTGTCCACCACGACAACACCACCACCATGATAATAGCACTACCTCAACGCTACCCTAGGTAACTTTTTACTGCCCCGTTTATTTCCTTCTTACTCAGGCCTTGCCTGTATTTGCATCCAAAACATTAATAATTCATGTTTTGCAACAAATGATAAAGGGGATGGTAAGCACAATAAACAACCTATTTGGTTTTGGCTCGGGTCTGACCCAACCCATTGATCTAGGCTGGGTCCGACTCAGTTTCAAAAATAAAAATTTAAATTACAAAAAAATTAATTAAGTAAAATACATACATAAAATTTGTGATTTACTAGTGTGTATTGTTTTACGTTGTTTTGTTTAATCTTAATATGTATTTTTTTATTTTAAAAAATATGAATCTGGTATTAAAATACTCGGTTTTTATTAACTTAAAACAATTGAAAAAAGAAAAAAAATATTTTTGTGCATACGACCAAGTGTCTGAAAGCTAAAAAATCATATTATGTTTTTTATACACAAGAAAACAATGTTTTAGCATGCATTTTAGCTTTAATAACCAATTTATTAAAGTTAAGAGAACATTGACCAAAATTTTAAAAACAACAAATTTTTTTATTTGTCTTTTAGCATCCAGGGTATGACATTTCAAATAATACATATTCCAAATATCAATTTGTTTTTGCAAATGCTAGAAGAGTTAGGTTTTACCTTATTAAGATAAGAACCTCCTTACAAATGAGAGCTGTTCTTAAATCTTAGACCGACATAACCAACAATTAGAAACCACAATAAAAACTTAGAGTTTGATAAGACAAATAAAACAATACAGTTTATTTTAGTTAGGGTGTATTCAGGGTGCTAATACTTTTCTTTTACGCAATCCATTTCTGTACTTTATCTATGAGACTATTTAGGATTTTTAGTAATTAAAATACTAGGTGACAGCTCTCCTTCTTTTTACTCGTAAGAGATAAGAATTCTTTATCTCTTTATATATGCTAAATAAACTTATATATATATATATACCCTGAAAATAGATAATAGCTGAGATGTCGCACACGTGTAACGATATATATTGAAAACCTTATGCCAAGCTGGGAAAAACTGAGTTGTGCCAAATAATAAAGGTTGAGTTATGTTAACAGGGGAGAGAGTTTAGTTAGGGTGGCCTTATTTCCTTTCTTTTCCCTTTCCTCTCCATTGTTAGCGGGGTATGATGGGCTATTTCCAGTCCACCTCTTCATTTTTCTATCCTTTTTCTTTCTCCATTCTCTTCTCTCTTTTCTCTTTTTTTTCCTCTCCCCTTATCCTCCTTTCTTCTTTCTTTTCTCATGGTTGGGCCACGAACCTCCAAGTTGGTTGGACCTGCAGCTAGCCAGGCTTGGTTAGGTCTAGTTGACTGGCAGGTCTGGTTGGGCCTAGTGTCAGGCTGCTTTTTTTTGGCCCCACTAATGGCACAGAACAATTAACTAGCTATAGGTTTAACGTACTATTGACCATTGATCTTTAATGGCACTTGTCGCAGTCCTATCATTGTAGATTAACAAATTTCATGAGGGTTCCTTTGAAGACGAGTTAATGAGTTGATTGATCTCTCTTGTTGGTATTAGTTTTCTTGTGAGGCTAAGAACACGGCATCTAAATATAAGGGTTTGATTTTTCGTTCTTTTTCTTCTTCTCTAAAAATAACAATTCAACGCCAGGATCAAGATTTAGTTGTCCAAAACCAGTTTCGATGTTAGTGCAACATCCCATAAAGACTGAGAGATTGTCATTTTGAAACAGTTTTCAAACTCCAAAGATATAGCTCTGCCCAGGTCTCGAAAACATGGTCGTGACAAGTACCAATAAAAAGGTGATACTCATTACTATAAAGTTTCTCTTATTCAAACCTCTAAAAAATGCACACCCTTTTCGGTTATAAATAATTTATAGTAAATGGGAAATGGTAAAGTTAACTCTAACTATACATGCCTGATGCCCGTTTCATCTCCTTGCCAAAATGTCTATCATAAAAAGGCATTAATGGAAAGTCAAATACGTGCTGCTGCTCATAGCGACCCTTCAACGGTTTATTAGGGTTAACAGTGCACCATGGACAATAGGAGGAGTTCACATACAAGAATGGTCCCCTTAAAAACTGTCTGAAAGAGACCTATGTCGCTAGCTTTCTAGCTAGGTTGTTAGGGCAAAAAAAAAAAAAAAATCTTTCTAGGATTATTAGGCAAAACCTAAAGGGGACAATGAAAGTGTTTGATACATGGAAAATGGAAAGGCGACCTCACAGATGCAGTTTTCCAACGAAGTTAAAATTGAAACACAAATATTGTGTAATTAAAATGGCTTTCTAACTGGATTGTGGATGAAGTTATCTTCCTTTATAGTATTGATTTGCTTGCAACTTGTTAATTATTGGTATAAATTAACCCAGCCTTGCCATTGTGCAAGAATCCCCCACTTCCCATGCATCTTTGTAAGCCGTCAGTCTGACCCCAAATTCAAGCAGTAATTTTGTTGAGGCGGCTTTGGAACCATGTCCTGGTTTGGGTGACTGGGAATTTTTTTTTTGAAAAAAATAGAAATTTTTTTATCCCAAAACCTGTTTGAACGAGTACATATATAATATTATCTCTGATCCTAAACGATCATTTTTTAAGTTTTTTCTTTAATCTCTAAGGGAAACGCAACAATATTCTACCAAACATTCATGGAATTCCTTGGGTGGATCGGATGACCGAATTGTTAGAATATACGAATTTTTATTCTCATGTATGTATAGGAATTAGGAAGTAGATCATGAGTTAATTATTATTCTTATAGGAATTTTCATTCATGGATATACCTGAGTTAATTATTAATTTTAATCCAAACATGCTTGAGATAATTATTATTTCATTATTTGCATTGGTTTAATTAGTAAGTCATGATATGAATTAGAAGGAAACTAGCATACGAGAATCATATCACTTGCTTCATAGAAATCTATGTCTACTTTCCGAGATTTATTAGGGTGATAATATAGGTTTTGTACTTGACATTTTGACGTATAACACTTGATTAACTCTCATTGCCAATAATGACTTGCCATGTGGAAAAAAGCCATTAATTCCATTTTAGTCAGTGAGGAATTTTGACAATCTCATCATACTGCCTTCGACAAATCATACTTCTTCTTCTTCTTCTTGACCCCTGAATTTTTTCCCAGGCTTCCTTCGGCCATAATCAACACTAGAAAAAATCAAAAGAGTTTAGCCATACGCAGTACTACCTAGATTCTCCCTAGTTGAAAGAGACCCTAGAATACACATGTACACAGCTTGATCTTAGCCAAAAAGAGAGAGAGAGACGTGTAAAGCCTAATCTCCCCAAGACTTCGATTATTATAATATATATTAAACAAATGGAACACCAACTTATTAGTTGGTGCTCATTGTTTTCGATTTTAATCTATAACAAAGAGTTGGTTTTTCCTTCTTCCAAAAACCCACCAACGTTGACGAGGTGCCCGGATTTCGTTGACGATCAGTCAGCGATATGTCGTTGTTTTCCGTGCCTTTCAATTTCAATAAAGAAAGAAAAAAAATGATCCAAGTAGGGGTATACGATAAGAGCGTTAAGACAGAAAATAAAACAACAAGAAAATAAAAACAACAAGAAAAACAAGGAGAACATGCATGACTTGGAGTTTGTTAATTGTTTAGTCTTTTTCTGACATGTTTCATGCACTGGGCCACCACCAGTAATCACGAGCTGCCCTTCCCTTCACCACCATTTCTACCGAGCCCATCTCTTCTGTTTTAGCCTGGATTTTAAAACAGGCCTTGTGCAATTCACGTAGCGTGCAAGATCATCAAGGATTGACAGTGAAATGGTTCAAACTCATGGCTGAACTTATTGAAGCAAACTTCGCTAGGTCTTGTGGTAAAAATGGACGACTGGATTCACTACTCATACCCAGAAAATCTCTTGTTAAACCACTCTCGATAGAATTTGAACCTCTTTGATGCTTCAACTGAGACTGGTCATTTTGTAGTTTTCCACTTGTTTGCATCATAAGTTGATCAAGGTTGCTAGATGTACCCATCATTGCATCACTCATTGCTACAGTACTATTTGTTGCTGTGAGGCTCTCGGCTGCACTTTGCTTAACATTTTGAAAGACTTGGTGTAGCTCGTTTGGATTCTGGTTGAGAGAGATGGGGTTTGTTGTAGGAGAAGAAGAAGAACAGCTCATTAGTCCATAATTGTTGCCAAAGAAAGATTGGTTGCTTCTTGTAGAACCCATCTGAGCTGCCTTCTGTAGAAGTGCAGTGGCAGACATATTGGGCACTGCAGCTGGCTTTGATTGCTTGTTCTGAATACTATCAGAATACAAAGAAGCTGATGTATTCACCATATTGGCTTTACTACTACCTTCTTCCTTTAGCCCATGAGGGAGTCCAGATAAGGTTAAATTCCCAAAATTGGCCGTGGATGATGAACCATAGAGATTGGCTGATCCCATTTGCACCATTTCAGGCAAACCACTAGAACTCGAAGGCACATAAAGATTTAAATTGGGACTAATATGTGAATTGGCTTGATTTAGCCACAGAGAAAGTCCAGGCTTTTGTTGATCAGCACCAAGAGAATTTCCTGGAGTCATGCCACTGAAATCAGGTCCAAAACCTGAATTGAATTGTGAAATGCCTGCGATATCTGGAACTCCCGGCCGGTCAGGAAATCCATGAGGCAAATCTACTGTATCATTTCTGAAATTTAGATTTGCTGCAGCTGGAACAGAAGTGATTCTTGCACTTTCTTCAGCTAAGGCATCGCAAAAGGCTCTGTGTGTGATAAAGCTATCTTTCCTGTTTTGGTATATATTAGAAACCCCAATTCAAAATTTGATCTATCAGCACTTATTATGGTTACCTAGCAAGTATAATCATAAATGAAGTATCATTTAATTCAAAAGAAAAATCAAAGGGATAACATTTATTTCATCTGCTACGTAATCAATGACAGAAAACCAACAACCAAGTGTGTGTTCTTATATAGTAGTAACAGTGTTAGTACCTGGAAAATAAAGTCCCACAGTCACATTTATACTCTCTAGTCCCGCAAGTCTTGGAGTGAGCTTTCCAGTCTGATTGAACTGCATACTTCTTTGAACATTTCTCACACTTCCACTTCTTCTCCCCATGTTTTCTGCTAAAGTGCTTCTTTATGCCAGTTAAGTCTCCGAGAGCTCTAGATGGATCGTGGTGAACGCAGGTCTTTTCTGGGCAAATATAGACCTTCTTTCGTACCTCTTTGTTGGTTCTTTGCTTTAGCTTCCATGGAAGATTGTGACCTCTTCGATGAAGTTGCAAGTTTTGGTCTCTCTGAAATCCTTTATTGCATATTTCACATACAAACCGGTTTGTAGCCATGAGAGACTTCGGAGATAAAGCAATAACCTCAGCATCTGGATCTGTGAAGACGACATAGAAACAGTTTATTCGACTATACTATTCAATTAAAGTAAGTTTTGAGCATACGCGATAACTTACTAAGAGATGGGTACCAAGAAAAATAAGAAATTAAGCATGCTACTTGCCTGGTGTTCCTGGTAAATTTCTTTTCCTCTTGGCCGCTTGATTAGGATTAGTTTTAGGGCTAGGGTTAGGGTTTGCATTATTCTGGTCTTGAGCAAACCCTGCTATTGAAGATGGTAGTGAGAAAGCATCACCAGGCATCATTTCTACCTAAATTGAACCGAACACAACAACGCAACAAAGCTTTCGAAAAAGGATAAAAACCGTAAGAAAACAAAAGAAAGCACAAGAGTTAATTTCTCCCAGCACAAACAGCTAAGTGTTTAGTATATTCAAATACTGACTTCACTAATTAGCTTATTCTGCCAGAAGACAAGAAAAACACAACTCAAGCTTGAATCTAAACACCCCCTCCTAAAAAGAAATATAGTCCAAATTAACTTCGGAATCTTGTTACAGAGATCTGGTTTGCCTTTGTTTGATTTCAAAAGAAAAGACCAAAAACCATGATGAGTAAATAGAATATCTCTCTCTCTTATTATCTTGGCCTTACTCGTCCCTTTTTTTTCTTTTTATCTTGCTGAAAGTCGGTCAGCCATATATTTTTCAATAATGGGCCACACCTCTCTACCTCACACACACAGAAGACACATCGGTACCACACGCACGATGGTAAATGGTAAAAAAAGAGAGGTGTATCTATATATACTATATATGCACACGAGAGAAAGAGAGAGAGTATATAAGCTACTTTGTATAATAAGAATGTGTAGGATTGCGTCTCTCTTTGTAGCCTTTAGAGCTCAAACTCGAATTATCAGCAGGAAAAAGAAAAGGTAACTGCAAGAGAAAAAGAATGATCGGGGATAAAATAGTAGAAACAAGGAAGAGGAGCATTAACTAAGTACAAGCAAGGTGATGCATGGGTGCATGAAAA
The DNA here is from genome assembly GCF_000495115.2 of Populus euphratica. Taxonomy (NCBI): domain Eukaryota; kingdom Viridiplantae; phylum Streptophyta; class Magnoliopsida; order Malpighiales; family Salicaceae; genus Populus; species Populus euphratica. Next base: position 419,888 of record NW_011500033.1, read on the forward strand.
GTAAAATAGAAAGGTAATTGATGATGGGATTGTTTGTTTTACTTAAGGATGATATATGAAAAGGAAAGATTGAAAAGTTGTTTGCCTTTACAGCCCATGAACAAGTGTTGAAATGATTATACTATAATTAAAGTTTAAGACCCCAATTTGGCACACAGTGGCTAGATAGCAGAGAGTCAGAGATAGTGCAGTATATGTGTGGTGAAAGAGAAAGAGAGAAGGTTAGTTACGTTTCCCTAGGCATTGCCATTGATAGGACCGTCCGTGATACACTGTCTCACTGCAGGAGTGTGACAGTGGGGGCCAAAACTCCTGTGATTCTGATATCGTCGTCGTCATTATCGTCATCCTCTTCTTCTTCAATCAATCATCCCAAGAAGTATGAGTGCATGGGGGCACAATATAAATGCTTACTTCACTGTTTTAACTGAGGTTGATGCTGATACCATTCCACCAGCCTGTTAATTAATTAGTTTGTTACTTTATACATCGAGATTGCTGGATATGTTGAATGTTCTCTAGCGCCTTGGTAAATTTATTTGTTTGTAAAATGATTTGATTTGATTTGTAATCAAGGCGGTTTAATTTGATAAATCGAAGGAGTACTGCATGTAGTCGACGAATCAAAAATTATTTTGCCCATTATTTGTTGTATTTTATTGAAATGCTATAACGTCCAGTGCTTCCTATTGTAGTGGTCAAAAGAAGCCACTTACTTTTTAAGATGATACTGCATTTTCTCAAGATTGAAAAGCTTTTCTCCATCCTCTTATCAATAAAGCTGCATTTTTCCTTCTTTCAAAAAAAAAAAAAGACAGAAATTTTAATCTTTATTAAATGAGATTTTTTTTTTCATGAGTAAAAGATATCCCTTAACATATTTAACTCCTTTTTTCTAACGAAAAAGATATCATTTCCTCTCCTTACTGTATAGGATATAATGAGTCCATTATATTCTTATATTCAGCCGTATAACTTTTAAAAATTTAATATAATGGAACATTCCAATACAAACATGCTTGTAATGTAATGATTTGTCACAATATATGAAAGTTGTGCAATGCATCATTACATGAATATTACTATTAAAAAATTGATAAATAATAACAAAAACTCTGATGGATAATATTTCATAGCTATTTTCCAACAAAAATAGCAATAGAGAAATTCTATCAAGAATTTCCAATGTAAATAACAACAAAGTACTATAAATAATTTATGATGATATTGCATATAAAATAAATAAATAATTCACTGATAATTTCATTGGAATGTTGACAAGTCATTATTTATCAATGGAATTGCTGAAAAAAATGATTATATTGACAAATATAAATAAGTTATAACTGACAGTTGCATCCCCTCCGCTAGTCTTTGTTTTTGCTTGTACGCTAATAGCTAATATGGTTGTTTGTTTATATCTTATATCTTATATTCTCTTGTTATTGTTTTGTTTTTATTTGGTTGGCGTTTGCTTCATTGCAAGCTGTCTTGTGCTTGTGGTTTTGTGTTTGTTGTTCTTTCTTGGATAAGTGCCATTATAATTTTAGGGTGCCATTTTTGGATGGTTTCTTTTTTCTTTTGATATAAGTGCTATTGTTCCTATTTTGCTTAAAGATAGCTCTTAGGTTATTGGTTTTTCCTTGTTTGCTCGTTGCTTCATTAGGTGTAGTCCTTCTCTTGCAACTTCTCTATTTCTCTTTTGGTTTTTGCTGTCTTCAGTGCTTTTGTGGTTCTCGCAGCCTTTGGGCTCTCGTCTCCAAGTTGCTTCTTTTCTTCATCTACTCTTGTTAGGCTTTTGGATCTTGTTTTTACTTTTCCTTGTTATTTCGCTTTGGTTATAACCTATGTAGCTAAAGCCTTTGTTTTTGTCTATTATATATATATAATCCCCTTTATTCTTTTTTTTTTTCCTACCTCTTGTAAGAAAAATGCTAGCAGCCCTTTATTTTCTCACAAATTTAACTACCCCAAACCCCCAGCATAGATCTGCATCTACCAGTGTTAATCATCATTGGGTTTTTTTGTAAAGCTTTGACATACAAAGGAAGCAAACTCATCCATTTTTTGTAACTCATTTAAGTTTTAGGTTGATTTATTGAATTTTTTAGTAGTATTTGTAGTTGGCTTGTATATTTTAGTGTTTTATAGCTTTTTCATAGATAAATTTTTTGTATTAATGTATGATTTGTTTGTTAGGGTTTGTTTATGATTTAAATAAAATTGAATTTTATTGTTATTTGATGAAATTGAGTTTGATACTATAACTTATGTAAGTTATAATTAAAGAAATAATGAGTTATTTTAATGGATAATTATCATATTTTATCAATTTAATTATTAAGTTGAAAATTTAGGGGAAATTGATTTTTTATGGAATTGATAAAATCAATATTATTCTATATATGTTTCATAAGCTATGAATGTATCGAGATTCACTCAAAATGTTTTATAGACAAGATTACCTTCAAGAGATTGAGAGCTTTATTAATTTTATACTTTCTAAATTGAAGAATATTAGTGCAGGCAAAATTAATATCCATGCGTGAAGAGTATAAATAAGAAGTTTAACCATAAAGATGTTATTATCATGCATCTACTTAAAAAAAAGTTCACCAAGAAATACTTATATAGGTTTGCACACGGGAAACCCTATATTCTTCATGAAACCATGTTAGAAAAGATGGTTGACTCAATTTCTAGTTTTAACAAAATACATAGGTTTATGGATAATAATAGTAATCATTATTAGAGTATGGTGTTGCATGTAATGGGAATTGATTATGATTATTTAGGTGAATGTTCATGTAACATCTATTTAAATAAAGAACTAAATGTAGATGTATCTAGGTTTTTTAATTTTTTAAAAGATTTTGATTAACCCTTATAGGATGAGTGTATAACTCATAATAAATTATTAACCATTGCATAAATATTTAACATCAAGTTAGATTATAGGTTGAGTTCGATCAATTATGATAACATCATTCATTAGGCTAAAAACAAGTTACTTTAAAGGAATAAGCTGGAAAAAAACTTCAATACTGAAAAATTCATTATGAAATTTCTTGGTCTATGATACTAAAAAATAGATATGTGTCCAAGATTTTTCATGTTGTAATACGATGAATATACAAAACCTATCAGCGTGCTCAATATACTCAATAAAGGTAGAGGAATGATGTTTCTCATATAAAAAACCTAAAATACTTCTTAATCACTCCTAGATTATAACAATTATTTATGTCTTTAAAAATTACTAAGAACATAACATGACATTATTCATATAATATAATGGATAAAGTCATGGTGCTTTTTTTTAATAGTGAAGCTTGGAATTTAATAATGTGTATCCTTAATTTTCAATGGAACGATGAAATGTACATATTGGCTTGTGTATATATAAATTAATCAATTTGGATTCTTTATTGCACCTTATTCTTATTGGTCAGTTATATTAATAGTTTATAACTTAACTTTTTAGGGATGTGTATAAAGTTCAAATTCATGTTATTGTCTATGGTTATACCTGATCCATACATTTAAGGTAGAAATATAAATGTTTATCTTCAATCATTGATTGATGAGTTGAATTGTCAGTCGACACTTTAACATATAATGTCTCAAGAAGATAAAAATTTAAGATGAAAACAATATTGATATGGAGTTGAATTGTCAGTCGAGACTTTAACATATAATGTCTCAAGAAGATGAAAATTTAAGATGAAAACAATATTGATATGGAATATAAATCATTTTTCTATATATGAGATGGTTTCAGATTGGAGCACATACAAAGATTTTATTTGTCTATATTGTATAAAAAAAATAAGACCTTTACATTAATAAATAATGATAAAACTTCATTTTTGGGTTGTTATTGGAGGTTTTTATGAAGTCATTATCGATATAGAAATAATAAAAATGACTTTCTAAAATGAAAATATGAAAGGGAAGTCACACCATCAATACTGTTGGGTAAATAATTGTATAATATGGTTTCGCACTATAAAGGCATTGTATTTTATTTTCATTATAGTAAATAAAAATTTTCTAGTTTTGGTGTGACCTGTAATTGGGTAAACTAGAGTATATTTTGGGATCTTTTTTATTAGAAGATTTATGCCATCCACCAAAATTTAGATATCATGTCTATTAAGAAGAATGTGTTTAATAATATTTTTAACATAGTCATGGACGGGAAATGGAAAATAAAATACAATATGAAAGTTATAATTGATCTAGCTTTATATTATGATTGTCAAAATATAGAGCTGTTTAATGATGAGTTATGTGTTATAAACCTCAAAAGCCATATTTTTCTTTGACAATGATACATAGTTTCTTATCTATGAATGGATTAAGAGATTATGATTTCCTAATAAATATACTTCAAATATAGCTAGATTGGTAAGCGTAGGAGAATGTATAATGTATAAAATGAAAAGTCATGATTGTCATATGTTTATGTAAACACTCATTCCAATTACTTATACGAATTTATTGCTAAAAAAATGTAAGATTTACTAATAGAGATTAGTCATCTTTTTGCAGATATTTATTCAAGTAAGTTACATACTTATCATATAGAGCAATTTGAAACAAATATTATTGATATAATATGCAAATTTAAAATAATTTTATCTTTTTTTTCCTTTAACTTAATAGAGCATTTGCCTATATATTTATCATATACGGTAAAATTTAGAGGGCCTATACAATATAGATGGATGTATCAATTTGAAAAGTTGGAGATTGCATGTATTATACGTAATTATCCATTGTATTTTTATAAACATTCAATGATCTGTAATTACTTATATGTAAATGCTTGTTCAACCTTAAAAAAAAAGGATAAAAAAAAATGCATATGCTAAGGTTTTGATATGCAAGATTTATATTGTTAAAAAGATTTTAACGTTTACCTTATTTTATTTTAAGTCTTATTTAAGAATAAGAATCAACCATATTCTATGACATGATGGTGGTGATGAACTACTTTCAAGGAAAAATTTGCTAATATTTTTCCATCCTAAAAAACCATTATTAAATAAAGTAGTGAAGAGAAGAAATTTAATAGACATTGAATTCAAGCAAGTACATAATTATATGTTATTCAAGTGTAATGAATTAAAACCTTTTATTTGATATGTCAATTTTACAATTATATAGTTTTAAACCATTTTTACTTGTAACTTATATATTAAATTGTGTAACTTTCTTATAAGTAACATCATTTATTATTATTATCCTAAAATCCAAATGCTATTGAAACTTAATTTTTTTTTAATTATAAGATGAACAATTTAACACGTGGTTTAAAACACATGTAAGTATTTAATAATTTGTAAATCCTAATAATAGCTTTGATTATATTTTTCTTGGATCGTTAATGCTTGTTAATTAACTTTAACCATGTTTTCAATATGAGAGACCATACTGATTGATTAAGATTTTGAATTTTGGGTCTTGAAAAAAAAATTCAGTGTTATAATGAGTTTTTCATTAATGAATATATATTTCATACTAAAAAGTATGGTGTTGATAGAAAAATATATAATAGTGAGGTTTGTTTAAAGGTTCAACTTCTAATGAGTTAAAAGTTAATTATTATGGCAAGTTACTAGAGATTATTGAATTGAAATATCATAGTGAGCAAGATATATTGGTTTTATTCAAATGTTAGTGGTATAATATCAATAGATAAATTAGAGTATATCCTCACCATGATATGGTCAAAATAAATAAAAAAGGTAGACTTGACAATATTAATGATGTTTTTGTTTTTATCAAATATTGTCAACAAGTATATTATACATATGAGTTTTCCTTTAAAAAGATCACAATAAAGTTGATTGGTTATCTAATGTGAAAACCACATTGATAAGTCATGTCCAAGTTAAGTTATTAAAGATGATAATAATGAAGTAAATGAGGGGAGACAATGTATTTCAAATAGATAAGCTAATTGATTTATATTGAGTTGCTTCATCTATTGAGTTAAATAATCTAAATTTTCATATCACTTGAAATATTTATGTTGATATTGATGAGTTAAATATAATGTTGAGTACCAGTGGATATAGAAAAGTAGGTGAAGATTATGAGATCGACTAACTTGAATTCAATGAAGAAGATGATGAAAATTACAATAAGAATTATGATTAAAGAGTGTTGCATTGATTTAAATGTAAAACAATCATTATATAATAAAAGTAACATTGTATAACACATTTGTTGCAACTTTCTAATGTGTTATATTTTTTACATTTTTAAGTGTTTTTGTTTATTGAAGTTGTGAATTTAATGTTGGTAAATATTAGCTTAAAAATGATTGGTGCTGTTGTTATGATGTATTTAAATTGGCTAGATACTTATAACAAGCTAAAGGAAATAGTGAAATGCCAATGATATTGATGACGGACGTGCAATTTCATTGGATAATTATAATAGGTTTAGTGCAATGTTAATGGAATTGTCGAAAAACATGCAATTTCATAAAAAAAAAATATTATATTAAGTTTATGAAATGGTGATGACATTGTTGATATACATGCAATTTCATTAGGAAATTACAATAGGTTAGAGAAACGATGATGAAATTAAAAATATTAAAAAAATAATTAAATTATTATTGATAATTTTATTAGTATTTGTTGACATGTCAATATGTTGATGAATTTTTCATCAGCAAATCTAGGTTTTAATATAACAGTTCTCCTTTTCTCTCCATTTCATCTCAGCTACTCAAAAATAAGCAAAATGTCAATGCTCCTCTCTTTTCCAGCCACCTCTGGCACCTTTTTTTCTCTCTCTCTCTCTTTTACACACACACACACACACACACACCTCGCACCTTCTCTCTCTCTCTCTCTCTCTTTCTCTCTTACACACACACACTGTTGGCCAACTCTCATCGCCCACCCCCTATTTCTTGTAGTTGCTTAGCCTGTCTTTCTCTCAAAATCTTCAAAGGGTAAGTTTCTTGATCCCTAAAGTCATTTCTTTTTTTATCTTTTTATGATGGGTTGTGTTTTTGTGCTCAGTTTTAGAGTGGGTTTTGTGTTTTGTATTTTTATTTTTAGTGTTATGGTATTTGTTTTATTTGTTAATAGAATTATAAATTTTAATTATTGATTGGGTTGCCAATTTTGATTGTTGATTATTTTAGTTGATAAAAGATTTATGTTGTTAGTGGTTATTGATTGAGTTGCTAATTTTAAAAATGAAGGGTTAATAATGGTTGTTAATTGATTTTTTATAAGGGATTTGTGCTATTAATATTTATATGTATGTATATTAAATAGCTCATAGCATATAAAAATCACAACTATATTTGTTTTTATGAAAGCCCTATGTTTTGTATGTTTATTAGTTGTTGTCTTGTATTTTGCATTAGTCCTTTCTAATTTTTGCTAGCTTGAACTTGTATTACTTGAACTTGTTCGGTCCTATTCTTTACAATACTATTGAACCTGAAATTAATTTGTGTTATATTTCAGAGATGTTAAGAAAAAATTCAAAGAGAGCTATTGTTACTTCTAGTTCAACCAATAGTAGTGTTAGTGATGTCGGTGATCATATTTTTAATATAAGTGTCAAACATAAAGAGGCATCTAATGCATATGATACCGACCAGTAGTGTTGGTGATGTCGGTGATCATATTTTTAATTTAGATGTCAAACATGAAGAGGCACCTAATGCATATGATACCAACCAAGGCTTGTTCAGTTCAGGTAACATAGGTGGAATTCCATCTTCAAGAGATTTATATTCTGATAAAATTATTGCAAAATAAAAAGGTTAGCCACTTAATGTAAATTATGTATTAAAGTTATTTTAAGATTTATATTAAATAAAAATAACTGACTTTATATGAATATTTTTTACAGGTTTACAAATATTGAAGCTGAATGTTTTACCATAAATGTAATGAAATCATTGTTAAAGAAACCACATTTTTAATGGAAATATATATATATATATATATATATATATATATATATAAAATCTAATCGTTTCGGAGTTATATTGTTCATATATATATATATATATATATATTCAAAAATCTAATTAATGTATGAATTAACAATATTAGAGAAATTATAGTGGGAAAAGGAAAACGAGGGGGTCGTCAATAAAGTGTGGAAAAACCATAATATAATTAAGTATCAGGCAATTAACAAATTTTATATTTGAAATTGTAACCTTAAATCTTCAAATCTCATATATATTTAACAAAAACTATTTATACCCTATTACATGAATTGTGACATGATGCTTATAAATATGTAAAAAATCAAGCTAACTCTGATGATATTAAGGTATGAAGAAAGTATAAACTGAGTCATATCATAAAGGATAATAGAGCAAAATTTTAAGAATTTATGGCATTGAAAGAATTTAAAAGGTGCTTGTGATTTGAGTCACACAACCAAAATAAGGAAACAAATGGTTTGGTAAGCAAACACATCGATGGATCGCTCTTATTTGTCAACCATGTAAAACGCTTAATAACAATTTTTAAATTATTTTTTCTTCAATATTTTAATTTACTATTTATTTCTTAGACTTTTTAACAATTTATTTATTTTGCATCGGCAATAATTTGGGTGCAAGTATACTTTGATAGAGTTATATAAGGAAACTTATATAAGAAAAATGGATAAGAGAAAAGGGGTGAAGAAGTTTGTAGATAATAGAGAATACGTGTTTGATGTAAGTCTTTCTTTAATTCTTGTAATTTTTTTTAAAATTATAATGGACTTGTTTTTTTTTCTTTTGTAAGAAACATATAATGTCGCAGTATTTAAAAAAATACTAACAAGACATTTCCTTCCATCCTCCTTACAATCCTTGGTTATGGTTGGAGTAACAAATGAACCTGATAGGAATCAGGTTTATGGGATGCTTATGGAATTAACTAGAAAAATAAGTTCGGACTATCAACTAGAAAAAAAAGTTCGGACTATATTGCTTCTACTCTAGACACGTAATAATCCAACCAAAGTTAGCTGATGTTAAAATTTAAAGTAAATGTCCTAGAGCAGGTTGAGGAGTAAGTAACCATAATAAAAGAAGAAATGAAAACTATATTAGAAGACGATAATATAAAGAATCAAAAGAAAATGATAGAATATATGGCTTCATATTATCCTACTTCTCATTCAGGTCATTTTGTCTCAAGATATTCTCCCCTTCACCTCCATTTTCATCTATGTAGTGATATATTTATTGTTGTCAAATTATTTTTGAACGAATATTGATATTAATAAAATCTTGATGTTCAATAAAATTGATAGTGTTTGGTTTTATTGTAATATTTATTATTTTTGTAATTAAAAACTACGGAACTTTTGACGAAACCACTAATGGACAGAAAGTTCATTGATGATTCCATTGGTAATATGGTGTCATTTTGTTAAAATTTACAGAATATTTTAGGATTTTTAGAAAAAAATAGTAATTTATGTTCAATCAACAATATTCCATTAGCGATACCGTTAGCAATATTTAGCTTTTTTGTCAATAGAACAAGTGACAAAATATTTCATTGATAATTTATTTATTGATGGAAACTCATCGGAGCATTTTATTTTTTGGCACCAATATTCTTGACATCATCGATTATCGATATAAATGCTGACAGATATCAAATCTCTGACAAAAATTTATTCAATAACATGTTTTCATTGTTAAATTTATCAATGATAAAAATTACTAATAAATCAAATAGTGTTTACTTGTTAATAAAATATTTTGTTTGCCTTTTTCAATTTTCCAGTAATGTATGAGCAATCATTTAAGGTGTATATATATCATAATCACTAAACTATAATTTTTTTTAAAAAGAAAAAAGATGTTTTAAAAAAGACTGCTATATCAAATATGCACTAATATAACGTTCGAACCTTTTAAACCGGTAGATAATATAGCTTCTATCTGTGAATATATTTAAAGGAAATTACAAGGATAGGCTTCCGAAGATAAATTTAGCCTAGCTAGTTAGCAAACTAATCTTGAAATATACACTGTAAATCTGGATTCTGCTACATATTCAATTAGCTGGGACCACGTGATTTTGTAATGCTCGGCAAAGCTAAAACTTCGAAGTACAGTCTATAATGTTAAATATCTAGCAAACATCTGTGTAAACACCATCATCACGTGCATTTTCATTCGACATGTACTCTATAAATAGTACACAGCTAATCTCAACAATTATTTAATTAACCCATATAGTTTTGTTTTCTTTTCAAACTGGTTTAATTCTATTAAAAAAAGAGAGCAGAACTAAGGAAAAAAATCAGTGCTCCTTAAAAAGAAAAGGGCAAAAGAACATTCATTCTACCCTCGAGAGGCAGAATGATTATATTTACCCTTTAGAGGGCTGGCATTTTCATGTTTTTCCTTATTATTACTGATATGTCAATTTAACTTGATTAGAAATTAAACTCAAACATTACCAGGAGCTGTAGGTGAAATGAAGGTGCAAATGCTTGTCAGAAGTACCCCACACGCTTGGTATTGATGTCTTAATCTGAACTGACTTTGAGCAGACTCATTGCTTCGTTTTTCATGATTCAATAATACTGACGAGGATGATAAGATTAATTCAGAACAAATTATTTTATGGTCCTGTGTTTTGGCCCCATGCATACGGAGTTTCCTTCAAAACAATTGTTGCTTCCTCTATCCTCATTCCCCATTTTGGCATCCAAAGCTCCCTCCCTCTCTCTCTCTCTCTCTCTCTCGACACACACACACACCAAAATATATTCCTAGCTACTACACATGCTAAAGTCTGAACTGAGAACAAAACACCATGTGTTAGGTGGCAATATATACGAATAAAATTAAGGCTAGCTAATTCCAAGGTGATCAGGAAGAGAATGAGTTGATGACTCGATATGTTATGGGGGCGACCAGATACGAAATTTTCAGCATCTACCCATTGCGTACATGCATAGCCCTTCGTAATGCACGTAGAGAATGGCCCGCCCGCTTTTCTTTATTCTCTAATCTCCTCCTTGGTTTTGTCTACGAATATTAAAATTCATAAAATATTATTTAAAGAAATCTTGAACTACGGGGATTTGTTAAAGAAAAGTGTCTTTGGATTATTGTGCTCTTTGGGCCGAGGGTTTTGGGTAATCTAGAATCACCGCAAAACACTCCAATAATGAAACTCTACATCGTAATGTTGTTGTTGTTGTTATATTATTATTATTATTATTATTTTGGCTTAGTGGTATTCTCAAATAAGTTTGCACATTAATTAAGATTATATATATATAATCTTAAGAACATATCCCCATCCAAGTACGATTTATAATACAGTAAAGAGAATAACTTTTATTTCATGTTTGTTTCAATATGTAAACTTAAGAAGTCGAGAAATTAATAGCAAATCTTCTTGATCACTTCACTTATTCGTCTCTTAAGAGTTAGTATGTTAATGTATTTTTACTATTAATATGAAAGGCTATGGGTTTTCACTATATAACAATGTTGGTTTATTTTGTCTTAATTGAGCTTCCCTCGAGTTAGTGCTAATTAACATGCTAGTTTAATCTCTTAAAGTTTAATAGATGATTATTCCTATTTCACATAGTTATTGATTTTAAAATTAATTTAACTATTTAATTTAATTAATCGCATAATATTTACACTGAATATAAGTCTTTCCTTTAAATCTAACTTATTATAGGTGTTAAAAAAGATTCTAAATTTATATAATCCCTCACAAGTCATACCAACTCTAGTTATTTTTTTGTTTTTTTTAACAAAAACAAGAATCATTGCTAAATTTCTTTATCCAAAAATCTTAACTAGTCACCTTCTTCAAGATTCACTATCAGAATTATGCATATTATTGGTAAAATATTTTATTAATACTTAGACATTGTTTATGTTAGAAATCATTTTACCAAAGAAGTCAAAGAAGGTTATTGTTTATCAAAAAATTTATTGTTAATGATTTCTATTATGTCGGTTTTTTTCGGTAATAAAATCATTGATAGATTTACAAACAAAAAAAACACGTCAAACATAAAAACATTTATTAGCTTGATTCTGTTGGTATTTTCATCGACGAGTACAACATATCACTAAAAAAAGGTTGTTTGTAATTACATCGATAATTTATTTTCATTAAAAAAATTGATTTCTAAAGATTGTTTGATTTAAATGGATTCTAGGCTAAAATGAATTAATCAGAAATAATTGGACTAAATTGAATTAACATGGGACTAAATTGAATCAAATTAACTCAGTTGGACTAAATTAGAATAAATTGGATAGAATTGACTGAATTAAAACAAATAGGATCGAAATTAAGTAATGCAAATGGATTAATTGGTCCTTTAAATTTATTCTTGTTTTTTTTTTTTTTGAAGTTTTGAATTTCATTCAATTAAGATGTTTAATTTTGAAATTTCTTTCAATTTAAGCTTTGTATTGAATTAATTGATCTTTCCAATTTCAATTTAGTCCTTAGTTTCCCTAAAAATCTTCAATCTAATTTTCCTTTTTGATTATGTCTTTAATTGAATCAATTTATTCCTCAAAATTTAACCATTTGTTGCAAAATCATCCTTGATTTTTCTAATCTTCATTTTTAAACCAAATTGACTTCTTATTTCAAGTTACTTTTTTAATTAGGTTCTTAATCGACTTTTAACTTGGTTATTTATTTCAAAATCATCTTTGAACTCCAAACTTCTTTTATTCTTAGCCAAACTAAATCATATTGAGCTTTTTTTTTTTTTTTAATTTCCTCTTCAATTATGGCCCAAAATAATGTTCTAAACCTCATTTTTTCCTATACTCAATTATCGGTCCAATTTCAAGCCCTAACTATTTTTTCTATTTTCATAATTTTTTTGTATTTGTTTTAATTTTTAAGATTTTTTGACACCTAAAAATTAAATAAAAATGAAGAAAATGACGAAATGATTAAAATTAACTAGAATTACTGAAAAACACAATTTGTTTTATTAAAAATAGGTGAGGTCAAAATTAGTTTATGACAAGGATCTACTCTGATTCTAAATAAATAAAGTCTATTATGCTTACTATAATATTACAATCCAATTACTTCTTCTAACTTCCCAAATAACCAACTTCAAACTCATTAGAAGTTAATCTCTTAACACAAAATCCATTGTTATATGTTTTTCTACTCTAACCATACTCTTTAATATGGAAGACATGTCTAATGATGAAATACTTATTATAGCACTTCATCTTTCTTTTAGGAACCAAACATAGTAAATTCAAAGTGCCATTAACATTCATTCCCAATTAATAAACTTAGTATATGATTACAACCATTAACAATCGAAGACAAAGGTGTAATCAAATTAGGTGTTACGAGACATAAGAATTATTAAGTAAAGCTTACATGTATTCTAAATTATGTTGCAAATTGTTCATCTTCTAACTAGAAAATTTAGATTCAGTAAGATGTGAATTGTTAGATAGTGAAAATTGATGATATTGTCTATAATGAATTTTTTGATATATTAGTTTATGAGAGTATAACAGGTAAATTATTTGAAAATAATAACATTTTAAAATTTTACTTACTGAATAAAATATCTCAATTTATTGCAATTATATAGCATATAATTATATGTACGTCTAAACTCGATTTTTATCAAATGTCTTCCTCCTCATTGTAGTTTTTGGTACAAGTCATCTAGGATTGAAAACTATTGACAAAGTCATACTTGAAGGTAATTCCCCACTGACATCGTGTTTTGAAATGAGATGTATTCTTGTTATCAAGTGAGTATAAAAAATGTGTAAGATAAATATTGATATTTCTTCTACAATATAAATCTTGTATATCAAAGCCTCAATATGCATCTTTTTACTTTTTTACTTGTTTTAGGTTGAACACTTCCACAATATAAGTCTTGTATATCATGGCCTTAACATACTTCTTTTTGTTTTTTCACTTGTTTTAGGTTGAATAAGCATCTGAATGAAATTACATGAATGTCTAAAATAAATAAATAAAAATAGTAATAGAAATTTAATTAGGATGAATATGTAATACCTAACCTCTCAACTGAATACATCCATCTATACTAGATAGGGCCTCTAACTTGTCTCATATGGTAGTTACATGGATAAATGTTATAATGAGTTGACAAATGATGGAGAGAATATATCTTGAGTTTGTAAATTTTTTAGATGATATTCATTTCAAGCTTTTCTATATGTTGGGTATGTAATTTGTTAAAGTATATATCTCTAAAGAAGTGATGAATATTTGTGAATGCATCTCATATCTCTTTTGGTAATAAATCTCGATAAACAAGTGAAATGAATGTTTATATAAATATATGGCAATCATGACTTTTCATTTCATACAATCTGTCATCCTTCAAATTCACCAATCTAGATATATTCAAAATGATTATTGATAAATAATTTCTGTTGGTGTATATTGAGGGACATAGCAAGGAAATATTTCATCAGTAAATTTCATTGCAATTTATCAATGAAATTATTTTTGTTAGTATTTTTATTTGTATTTACTAATTTTTTTGTATTGATCATTGATAAAGAAAGGATGTCTTGAAATGATTCAAAAAGTTTTCCAATGTTTTTTGATAGATAAATTTCTTATCTTTCTAGATTTGTGCACCTAAAGTCATTTAGTTTTGCTTTGATATATTACTTGACATTTTTTATAACTTGATCTTAATTTTAATGATTCTATTGATGGAAAATTAAGAGAGATTAGTTCTTTTGTTTTTCTTTTTCCTTTACATCTAGGGAGATGAGAGGAACATATTTTATCTATATAAGATATGCATTTAATTTAGTAGTACATAAAAAGAAATAGATTTTGCTAATTAATATGTTACATTATGTTAGCCCAAACTTGAAAGGAGTCCAATCAAATATTTTTGTATTAGCTTAGATTTAATTATAGGAATTTAAAAAAATTCCATCATGTTTTAAAAATTAATTAAATAATATTTCTCTGAAAAGACAAACCAATAATCAAAATTTGAGGAAGAAAGATATACACATAAACTTTTTATATAAAATCTTCTTACTTACAAACATACGTGATCGTTATTCTTTTTCATAGAAAACCAACCATTTAAAATAAATGAGGCCCATATTTAAACCTTATAGCTTATAGATTGACATGTCAATGTATATGAAAATTTAATATAAAAAATTAGTTTGTAAATCAGTTTTCAAAATTAAATCATTTTTTTTTTTAAAGTTTGATCAAATCAACAAAATATAAAACTACTGATCAATGACTTTCTTGAATTTGCATAAGTTTCTTTATAGTATAAATACATATTGGCCACCTTCATCAAAAAATTATTGTGCTACTAGATAAGAGTGTTTTGGAGTTTTCAAATTTTAATATATAGTGCAATTACATATTTAACCTTGGAAGAGACAAAACATAAGTTTAGCATTTGAAGGTATTTTTTACTTTTATATAGGTATTTTTTGTAATTGCAGTGGTCATGGGGGGTGCTTTTATGTATTTTAATATTTTTTTTTAATTTTTTAATGCTTAAATCTATTAGAGTGTTCTTGGCACGCTTGAACGCATGAATAATGTCTGCGTCGCGCACCCGGTGACCTTTCATCATCTCCCTAGATGTGCCATTGTGTGCATCTTCTGTTTGGTGTGGTATATGGAAGATTAGATGGTTGGATTGTCGCTGATGGTCGTTTGATTCTTTTTTTCCTTCTTTTATCTCTGCTGATAGGTAATATACTTTATTGTCCTCTTTGTTCGTACTTTTCAATTTCAATCATCATTATGTTAATTTTTTATTCATTCCTTTAGCCATTTATAGCAGTTTTTATTTTTTCAATTTAGTCCTTTAATTGCATTTTTTATATGTTTGGTTTTTTATTTTAGTCCTTATATTTTTAAATTTCTAATTTTATCATTGACACTTTTGTTGAAGTTTTTTTCTTTCAATTTCATCATTCAATCAAATTTTTTGTTGTTTTATTTATTTTTTAGTTTGACTCTCATTTTTTGATCATTTTTCTTTTATTAAATCTATTTTTCAATTCAATTAAACCCTCCAAATAAAATGTTTTATCCCTCTAATTAATGTTTTTTCTCACCCTTAATTTTTTTTATCATTTTGTGTAATTAATGTTTTTTTTTCTAGTTTCATCCTTTAATATTTAATTTGTTTGGAATTCTACAATCTTCTTGTTCTGCATGAATTTGTTTTAATATTTATTGTTTTGATTATATTCAAGTTTTTTTATGGATCAATCCCGGTCTTATAACCTAGGCCATGATTTTTGCATGTCTTTTTTTAATATATTTTGTTTTTAGTTGTTCTGTTTCTATTTCATTTTTCAAGGTATTATTCTAATTCATTTATAATTTTTCTTTTCACAAATGAATTTTTTTTCTAAAATAAAAATATTCATTTTTAAATTATATTGCTTTTGTGTTCGGCCTTGCGTAATATTTCTTATTGTGTGGGTTTATTCAATCAATTTTATTTATGCTTATCTTTTAAGTCATGAGTTTTAAAGTGCCGATTTATCTTTTATTTAGTTAAATAAATAAATAAATTTAGTAAACATAATCAAATACATGTCTAATTTTATGTTATGAAATATCTTGATTTTGCTTGTATAAGCTTTTCAATTTATATTTTGAATTTTTTATATAAAAAACACATTAAAATGACATGCATATCTAGTAGTTTATTAAAAACATTTATAACTTGTGGCGAATCCTGGGTTAAATATAGCCAGTATAAAATAAAGCTGTTAAATGGCTAGCATAACCTAAAGCTCATTGGGCCACAGACTTAACCAAGGTATTTCTTAATTATTTATAACTTAAGGCTTATGATATTATAGCTTTTATTATAGGGAACCAGATCAACATTATGGTAAATCCCCTCTATAATTTGTTTAACTTGTGCTATTCTACGTAGTGTTTATTCAACGAATAGTAACCAAAGATTGGCTATATGATTGTAGGAAAATGGTTCTTGATACAGATTCTAAAGTAGTGCTCCATATTCTTTGGTAACTAGAACTAGAGACTTGTTTGCAATTGAGTGGAATGTTCACGTGTAGAATACGTCGATAATGCAGCTGATAGGCTAGGGCTTTTAAGAGCCTTTCATGGATGATCTAGCTCCCAAGCAACTTAATTTGCTTCCATTTCTATATTATGATTGTACCGAGACATTGTTCTCTCGCACAATTTTGCTTAATCTTTGGGGGCATTGACCCTTTCACTGAAAAGAGAAAAAAAAGACATGAACTCTTTTCCGAGTTTACCAATTCCTTAATGAATCACAAACACGTGAGAGTGCATAAACACATTAACCTATATATATATATATATAGTCTATGTAAAGCTTTGCCTGGGGAGTAACCCCCACGTAAGATTTAAGGCTAAATGAGGATTTATGATTTCTACAATCCTAATCCAATTAATTTTGAATTTGAAAGTAATTACTTGTAAGCACATTCAAGTACCTATAAATAAATAAATATACCTGGTAAATCCAAGTTTATTTCTAGTGTTTGGTGTCTGTTAATGAATCTTAACCTATATGAAATTGGCGTGCAGCTGTTGATTTATAAAATACTCCTGTTGCTACTAAGGTTACCTGAAAATTGAAATATGAGGTTTGAGGTGAAGATAGATAAGGGAATGTTCATTAGTAGTTTTAAAATTATAACACTTCCACTTAACCTTCTCCATGGTCACTTCAGTTTTTTATTTTTATTTTTAACTTGAGAGGGGACACAAATGTGACTATTTCATTGGTCCTAATCCACCATAGACAGAAGTGCAAGTCTAGAAAGGAGACGACTTACCATTATCTCTTCCAATTTCTCTTAAACTTGCCTGACTTCTCCATGAATTTGTTAAAGAAGAACCTTAATTAATTAAAGAAAGCAAGAAATAACTCAGAATTTTTGAAAATTTAAGAGAAAGAAATTGAAATATCTCAGCTTTTAATACCCTTTTTAATGCCAACCAAAGCCAAGATTACATAAACTTGTAATAATACTCCCTTCTTATTAGATTCTTGTCTTTAAAAATCAAGAAAAAAGTTAGGAAATTAACTAGTGAGTTCTTTCAAAACTTCTCAAGTAGAATATTTCTTAAACAGATTGGACTAATGAATGAGCCATATGGTCGAATAGCTGATACCCTTTTTCATAATTTTTCTGTCCAAAATAGCCACTAGATTAACCTTAACTCTCCTACACTCATCTACCGTTAGTAATAATGAAGATACTGTTGCATTATTTTTCACTTTCTCGTTAAGCAAAGATACATCAAAAAAGAAAAAAAAAGATGGATGATAGGTCTTAGTGGCAGCTATAACTTGTACGCTATTAATCCAATTCTTTGTATAATTTTGTATGGAAATAAAACCTGAGATTCAACTTAATTTTTTTTTTCTAATGTCACATTGGTCTACTTATAAGGTTGATGTTTGAGGTACATCGAATCCCCTACCCCTAAATTCATTTTTTTGTTCTTCCTTTGTCTGTAACATGTTTCATTTTATGCCTGGCCGCTTCCAATTATCTTTTTAGTAATTAATTTATTTTAGTCATTCTATGAATTACCTTTTTGAATATGGATAATATTTTAGTTTTTTAATATAGTTAATTCTTTATTTGGTAGTGGGTATTCATATAAAGCTTGAAAATGAATTATCTTAATGAAAATAATAAAATCTTGAATTGTACCATCATTGAGCCAATCACAACCAATGATGTCATTTATTTATATTGTATATTATTAGACATTTGGCTTATATGAGTTATATGATGAACTCGTTAACAACTTAAACTTATTCTAAAATAATCTGATAAAAACCTTATTTCTATTTGTTATAATAGTTGTTGGAACCTATAAAGTTTGTAGAAATGATTAAGAAACACTTGAGCTATATCATAGGTTGTAAATGAATATGATAACACTTTGAAGTGGCAATACTTGGTGAATCTATCAACTATTATCATTATTGTATCTTCTTCTTTAATTGTGGTAGCCCTTCTATGAAATCGGTAGTTATATTTTTCCATGTCCCTTTGATATTGGAAAAAAAGGTTGTAGTAGCTTATGGTAGACTATTCTTTTTATTTTGGTCTATTTATAAATATCACATTCATTTGTACACTTTTTAACCACCGTCTTGATTGAAGACTAATAAAATATTATCTTAAACCTTTTGTAAGAATTTTATATTTCTATTTGACCCCCAACATATGAATCATATGCAACACTCACCAACCTCTCCCTCAAATTTCCTTTTTTTAACAATTAAAATTTTGTTCTTATATCTAAAAATTCCTTTTATAAAATTATAATCTAGCCAACTATATATATTTAAAAATTTTCTAGTAATAATTCCTTTTAAATAAGGTTTGTTTCGATAAGTTCTGCTATCTTCTTTATATCATACCAGTACCATTGCAAAAATAGTTCATGAACTACCAGTGTCCTTTTTAGTTACTTAACCATCAGCTATTAAACTATCTTTATCTCTAATTATTTCAGAGAGAACTTATTTTGTATAGGATTGTGAATCTCCTGTTCTAAAATATGCTTTAAACTCTCAAGATTAGTTTTAATGATGAACTAATCATGCTTCAGATAATATCTTTATCTTTATATTTCCATTAGCATAACCTTATATTCCTTATTATAAATTGATAGTCTAAGATGCCTTAGATCAATGCTTTGCAAAAGAAGGTTAATGATCTCCCATCATGACTTAAAACTATACTCAATCTATTTACATATGCATCCATCTCTAACATAAAATTATTGTTAAAAATTTATGATAAAAAGGAACATTTTGATTGCTTTAAATAATTAATTATCCTTTAGTGTTTCCAGTACTATCATTAGATGATTAATGTGTAGTTATAAAGTCGAACTATATATCATAATATCATCAAAGAACAACAATATAAACCTTATTAAAATTGATTTCAATATATTGTTCATTTAAGCTTGAAATGTGATTGGTGTATTAGTCAAGCTAAATGGCATAACTTTTAATTTATAGTGTCTATAATGAGTTTTAAAAGTTGTTTCTCCACATCTTCTTCATATATTCTTACCTTGAGATACCCATATCTTAAATCTAGCTTTGAAAAGAACTAACTACCATGTAATTCATCCATCATGTCATCAATTAATGGAATGGAAAACTTATTGTTGATGGTCAAATTATTGAATTATTTGTAATTAACACATTAACTCTATATATTACCTCTTTTTTTTAAGCAACAACACTACAAAAACAAAATATATTGTAAATGTGTTAATTAATTCCATTCTACAACTTTTTCAACAAATTTTTTACATTTTTATCATGCATAAGTGAGCTTTTGTATAGCTTAATATTGAATGGTTTGGCTTTAGGTATGAGATGAATCTTATGATTAAACTTTTTAACAAGTGAAAGGTGTTTAGGTTATATATTTTTATATAAAAAAAATTGCATTACAAATTCATACACTACTTCCTTCAAGCTTTTAAGTGTCTTTATTATTGTGATGATTTGTAATCTATATTGTACTGTAATGTCTTTTAACTCAATCATCCTTCCACTTTTTTTGAATGATAATTTTATTTTGATAAGTTCAAATAGAATTAATGAGTAAATTCTTATGATATCTTTCTAGTTTCAACACTCTCAGATTTGCTTAAAACTCAAATCCATGCATGAACCATATGAATATACGACAGCGAGAATTATATTTCATTACAATTTTATTAGTTACTATTATAATAAACATAATGTCTTCTCAATAACTGCTTTAATTTATTTAGTCACTTGTTCATCAATGAAACTATATCCGTTACCCTTATCAATTAAAATGATAATGTTTCATTTTTGACAAATTCCTTCGATCATGATAATGTTATGTGCATAACTTTTAAA
>NW_011500033.1:441102-472840 GCF_000495115.2 Populus euphratica
TATGCATTACGTTTTAAAATTCATACCTTGAGTATTAATTGAACAAACTTATTTGTGGTATTTTTGAAATTTTGGTCAAATCCTAATGGATAATCATAAACCAATTATGATATCCATTTTGGTATTTTTAAAACATGATAAAATTGCTTCTTGTTTTTTATAGAAAATATGTCCAAAAAACCTTTAGAATTTGTACGTATGAATGAAAACAAAAAAAAATTGTTTGATTTTTTTAAAATTTCAAAGAGAAATCAGGTATTTTTAATGTTGGCTCTGCATCTTACAGTGTTAGTATATAGCCCAATATTACGTAAAATTATTGAAAAAACACATGTGGGATCCATAAATAATTTAGAAATGATCTCTAAATTTTTTCTATCTATTTTAAAGTATATTTGGCTAAGCACTAAAATAAGAACAAATTAAAGCTAAATAAAAAGACAATGGAGTGTGTTTAGCAAACACACTTCTAGCTTCAAATTAGAGACATGAAAAGTACATTAAGACAATATTTGATAAACATACTTTAAGGACCAAAACAGACACTTTTCCTTAAAAAAAAAAATAGTGCATGCCAAATATGCTCTTAGATCTGGGTTGGGTTTAACCCAGCCCAACCTGGATTTGTTGGGCCAACAAACAGCCCAACATCTTTTTCTTTCTTTATTTTTTTATTTTAAATAAAATCTAGCCTAGCCACATAGGCTGGGCTTGGGTAGGGCCCAATTAATTTGCCACAGGCCTGACCTAATTATGGCTTTCATTTTCTGGCAAAAATGTCAGTAACGTGAAAGGACCTAGGCAATTATCACCATACATGAATGATGAAAGGAAGAAGGAAACATTACTTAGGTGAGAGGATAGTGTTGACCGTTGTTTGGTGGCGCTGCTGGAGATGTTGGTGGCTCACGGTGGTTGTTGGACAAGGAAAAAGTTGCTACTCTTGAAGCTAGTGCGGTGATGAAGGATGATTATGCACACTACTGTTGCTGTTGTGGTAAACTCAATTAATCACCAACTACCACCTGCAGCCATCTACAATTCAACCACCATCACCAGTTGCTACCTAATATCAACCACCACCATCTACAACCACCTACTATCAACCACCACCACTTGCTACCTCTCAATTTATGTATATATAAGTTGTTAAATTGTGTTATTGTGTGTGGGAAAGATTAGAGAAAAACACAAGAGAGAAATAGAGGGTATGTATTGAGATTGTGATTTTTGTAATTTGTAAGCTTGTTTTTATAATAAAACCATGTGTTTTATCCCATCTGAGTTTTCTAAAGCCACCACTAGTGGTTTCTCCCACCAATAGCTGCTGGAGTAAAGCTGCGCTGCTCGATAAAGAAGTAACAGCTTCTCTGTTAAAGACTTCAACTGCTGCCGATGAAGACTCCAACCTTTTCAAATGGCTAAAAACACAGGAGGGGTAGACTACTGGAATTGAAACATAGCTACTAGACGATTGGGGCTCTCAGCTGCGCAGAAGAAAAGTTATTGCTGGTGCAGAGCTGCTCTTTTGTGATGCTTCAATGGAAACCACAGACTGCTGTGAGGGATAGATGTAACACTACACTGCTATTGCTCCTTCAAAAAGTTGCTACAAGAGGAGCTGCTATTCACGACTAAGATCACGGTGTAAAGAAACTAACGCTACTGGATAGAGGAGCTTCCACTATTGGTAACTGTTGAAGCTGCTGGTAAAGGTTGATGGTTAATGAACAAGAATGGTTGAGGTTGAGTTTTTGGTCACAATATGTTCTTCCCTTTTATGCTAGTCACTACTTTCTTTCAAAGAAATAATTCATCTTCTCTTCCCTGGTGTTAGTCATGTTTTTCTTTGTTGTTTTGGGAGGTATTACAGGTCTAATTTTAAGGATTAATCAGCCATGAGAGTGAAAAAGGAATTGATGACGTTGTTTGAAAGGTAACAGTTAAAGATGAGATGAATGTTGTTGTTGTTGGCTGCCATGGCTGAGGTTTATATGGTGCTTGGCTGACAGTTTGTTTGCTTGACTTAGGAACATCGCAGGCCTCACCACTGCCTTTGGAGAAGTCTGCTCATGTGTTGTTTTTTTGGATTGTTGCCATTACTATACCACAATGATATAGCATTTGTAGCATATTTAAAGAAAAAAAGTTGTCATTATTAAAAGGCTATAATATTAGTTGCACCAACCATTGATAAAATGGTGCAACCCATGTGCTGCCACCATTAGTACCATAATTTATGGCCAATTTTTCTTACCATTGATACCTATAAATAGAGGCATAAGTTAGAGAGTAAAATAAGAGAAAGAGTGGTGAGTATGTGTAAGTGAGTAGAAAGAAAGAGAGAAGGGCAATGGCAGCAACTTTATTGTCAATGCAGTAGCTGCAAGTGCAGCAATGAGAGCTGGGAGTTAGGTAAGTGAATGTGATCCTTCTTCTCTATGCAATTTTATTCTATCATTTCTCTATCTCTAATAATATGGAACTCTTTCTTGGATGTACTCGATTTGTCGAACCGCGTTAAATATTATGTCAATGTGCTTAGCATCCAATGAGCAATTATCAGTACATCGCCGATCGGAATCCTCAACAATTGGCATCAGAGCATATGGTTTAAAGTGGTGTTTATTTTTTCTCCAAAACAAAAGTTAAAATTGTGTTTTGACTATACCATTGTGAAGAGGCGAAAGAGACGATCACACTAGTGAAAATAGCATCAAAATCAAACAAATATTGGCCTTATTTGGTGTCCTTAGATACCAATCACCAAAAAATTCTACGATTGCTTTGACAAAAACTCTAAGACTCTCTATCGCAGTAGTTTCTTCAATTTGAAGATATTTATCAGTAAGATCTGTATGAATACCATATGCAAGTATTTTGTGAGCTGCAATTACCTTTTGAAGGCAAGATAAACCAAAAATATCAAGAGTATTTGTCCTTTGTTTGAAATATGAACTATGAGCTTTCATTGCATTTGTGATTCGAAGAAAAAAATGATGACTCATCCTAAATCTTCTTTGAAATTGACATTCAGTGAATTTAGGATTTTTAGCAAAATAATCATTATATAACCTTAACTTACCTTCCTTTCTATTACGATTGACAATAATGTGCTAAGAATAAAGCCATGACACCCTGTTCTTCGCGCTTGATTATTCGACTCTTCTTCAGTAACCACAACGGTAGCAACTTGAAAAGCAAATATAAAAGTGTCATCATCAAAATCACAAGCATCATAAAAATAAAAATTAGAATAATTCATGATGAATTTTAATGTAATATTATAAAGACTGGAGAGAAAAAAATGATGAGAAAAAATGTTAAGGTATATTATCAAGAGTATTTGTCCTTTGTTTGAAATATGAACTATGAGCTTTCATTGCATTTGTGATTCGAAGAAAAAAATGATGACTCATCCTAAATCTTCTTTGAAATTGACATTCAGTGAATTTAGGATTTTTAGCAAAATAATCATTATATAACCTTAACTTACCTTCCTTTCTATTACGATTGACAATAATGTGCTAAGAATAAAGCCATGACACCCTGTTCTTCGCGCTTGATTATTCGACTCTTCTTCAGTAACCACAACGGTAGCAACTTGAAAAGCAAATATAAAAGTGTCATCATCAAAATCACAAGCATCATAAAAATAAAAATTAGAATAATTCATGATGAATTTTAATGTAATATTATAAAGACTGGAGAGAAAAAAATGATGAGAAAAAATGTTAAGGTATATGAGAATATTTATCGATCGATTATTTTTTCAAATTTTTAAATCTTAGAATATTGACAGTTGTTTTTTCAAAATTTAAAATGTTGGCGGTCATTTTTTTAAAATTTCAAATTTTAAAATTCAAAATATTGGTGGTCATTTTTTTAAAGCTTGATTTTTTTAAAAAAAAAATTGAAAATCAAAATTTAAAATATTGGCGGGTTTTTTCAAAGTTTGAATTTGAATTTACTTTTAAAAAATTAAATCTTTAACAGTAACATAAAATTAAAAATTAAAAATTAAAAATATTCAGATAAATAAATTTTAAATTATATCTTTTAACTTTCATATTGCTTCATTAATTTTATATTACTTTTATAAATTACTCATATTAATTATATAATTAATAACAACATAATTATATTATATATAAACTATCTAAATTAGTTATATACTTATATTAAAATTAATTTAACATGAAATATATTAAAATATAATTAGATTTTCTAAATAACTTTTTATCATTAGAATGTACATAATAAAAAAAGCTATATTTATATTATTCAATAAATCATTGTATCAATTTGGTTTGTTAATTTAGCATTTTGCATTGGAAATGCTATTAGTTGTTATGATTTTTTTTTTTTATGGATGAACATTTATGCTTGCTCAGCTGGTGATTAATCCCATGTTGTTTTGAACTTCATTTCATGATCTTGAATGATTCATGGTATCTATGCATGCTGCCAGCTGCTTCTTCTTTTTTTGTTTGTTATTTTAGGTCCATATTGTTGTGCCGGGTTGCATGTGCATTTTGTTTCTTCACAGGATTTTTGCAAGTCTTTAGCCAACCCCCTACCATTCTTCTACCTACATGTCTTTCTTGTACATGGAAGATTCTTTTTGCTACATATTTTTTCATTGTTGCTTTATATAATGTTTAGTTTTGGATCTTTCTTCTTTATGATTGTCAAGTTTTCACCTTAAGTTTAGCTGTTTTGTTTTAAGCTTTTTCTTCGTTACTTCTCTTTTTCGGTTATTGGCCTTTAATTTATGCACCTCTTTCCTTCCTTGCATCTTTTTCTCCTTTTCAATCTCTCATTGTTGTTTTTTAATTTTGTGAATGGTTATCTAGAGTACATGTTGGTCAATCTTTGTTGGAAGATGCATTCTTGTTGAGATTGGTTTTAAGCTCATCTATTCTTTACTCACTTAACCCTCTAGGTTTGTGCTTATAATTAGGATTTCGTATTCTTCGACTCATAACCACTGATGAAGTAGTTATAATGTTGCCATTTAATAGGTAAGAACATTTACAGCCTACCCTAAGAAAAAGGGTTGTCATTATCAAAAGGCTATAATGGTAGTTGCACCAATCATTGATAAAATGGTGCAACCCATATGCTGCCACCATTTGTGCAATGATTTATGGCCTCTTGTTTGCCATTAAATTGCCTATAAATAGAGGCATTATTTGATAGTAAAATGAAAGAGAAAGAGAGCAAGGTAAAGAGAGAAAAAAAAGAGAAAAATGGACTGCCAAGAATAGCAGCCCTGGTGCCGTGTGCAGCAGTGTGTGAGAGCAATGAAAGTTGAGTTTGAGTGAAATGATCCTCCTCCGCTATGTGTGTTGTAACCCTCCCTCTATCTATCTATTATTGGTTTCTCCCGTGGATGTAGGCAGTTTGCCGAATTATGTTAAATAGTGTCAATGTACTTAGCCTCCAATGAACAATCATCAGTACATCACCGATCCAGAATCTCCCAACAATTGGTATCAGAGCATATGGCTTAAAGTGGTGTTTGATTTTTGCTCAAACATGAAAGTTATCAAAATTGTGTTTTGAGCATACCACTGTGAAAAGGAGGAAGAAACGATCATACTAGTGAAAATAGCTTGAAAATCAAATGTCGGACATTGCCGTATGTGCCCTCATGCGCTAACAAGGTGGCTGCCCACGTACACAAACGCGCCTCACACGTGCCACGTGTCTTTTTAATCTGGATGAGCTGACCCAACCCGAATAATAGATGATTCGACCCACGTGGTTGACCAGGATGTTGGATGACATCATCATGATAGAAGCATGGCATCAACATACACAATTGGCATGCCATATCAGCAACCAGTCAGCTAACACGTCGGTACAGTAGGACCCCATGACATGTCATCATTCACGAGCTGAGCTGAGTTAAGTCGAGCTACGAGCTGAGGGATATGATTTAGTGTAACAGATTCTATGTGCAATCAGATCTAAGATTGAATCTGGGTCGTTCATCACGCCAGAATTGTTTTGATTAAATCTTAGCAGTTTAAAATGCGATTTGGACGATTTCAAACTTGTTTTTAGCTAATTTGATTGTTCCAGATGCAATGGTATAGTCCGATCATTAAGATTTGGACTAAAAGTGGTGGTGGTGAATTATTGAGAGAGATTGCCTAATTAGAAGGCATCTTAAGGTCATTATGGTGGTCGATGGAGATGAAGAAAAAGAAATCATATATGTTTGCCCAATTATATATGTTGAACATCTATGTGGTGAATTTTAATTATCTTGAGGGAAGGTAAAATTAATTGGGATACTCTGGACACCCGATCAAGTGGACGATTTGAGGTAGAGAGTAGAAATTGATGAAGACCAATCTTGATGAATCTAAGCACTAGTAGTCTTACCAGATGTTGAGAAATCAGGTATAAAATCAAGATACCTCAGATCACTTGCAAAGGAAAGCTGCAACAAAGCTAGCAAATGGTTGTATATATAAAAAGACAATACGATGGATAGATATGGCTTAAGAAGTTTTGTCTAAAAGATTGAGTTTTAAGCAAGACCGATGTGGCTCCTCCAATCTTTCCTGAGAACTTGCTTAGTTAAAGGATTATCCATATGGTACTATTTTTATATATGTAAAAGTTTATAATGAAACTATTGAAGACTAGCATAATGACAGCACAAAGAAACAGTTGAGTTCTGTATGTTCAAGGATTTGATGAAGTGGTGATTTCTCTAAAGAAGTTAGATTCGGTAACTGTAATTTCTCGAGGATTGATGAAGACCCTAATAATGGAAGAGAAATATATAAAGGGATAAATATTGGCACCCTATTTTAACTTGGATAGGTGTTGTGATAGGATAAGCTGTTGTTAAACATAAGCAATGAATTGTGCGAGAGCACAATGATTATGCAGGAGTACCCGTAGGATCCAACGAGGTACTGTAATGAGACAACATGTGTAAGGAGAAGAAGAGTTCCCAGATGAAGCTTATAGTAGAGACTGTGTGAAGTTGTATAATAGAAAGTCTTTTATGCTCTTAATGAAAGACAATAGGCGAAGACCTTTCGAATACATGCAATGATGGAAATAGAGCTGTTGTGAAGACACCTAATTGAGAAGGTACAAATGCCTATGATAAAAGGCGAAGACACTAAAAGATTGGTATGGATAGAGCTATCAAGCATAAAGATGTAAAAACTCCAAATATTAAAATTGAGATGGAGGATTGCGAGGAGTGTGCCGCAATTCTCTCTTTTTATGTGATCAGTGCCAGTGATCTCTCCCATAGTCTACATGGTGGTAGAGATTCTTGGAGCCACTTTGAGGCGTCCTAGATGAAAGAGGATACGATCACTACATGACGGGCAAAAACATCTTAGAGGAGGTGTGGAAGCCATGATATGAGCTCAAGATCAGACCATCCAATAATGACTAATGGAGACGCCTTAGAAGAAGGTGTGAGGGTCATGATATGAGCCCAATTACAAAACGCCCTAGAGCCGATGTAATGGCTAGATATGAGTGGACAAGTGGATAGCCAATGAAGTGGCTTTGATGAGTATGGAGACAAATGCAGGATTGACTTTCATGGATATTGCCCATATGCTAAAGGTCAATGAGCTAGAAAATATTTTCTTTAGACAATAAGTGGGTGACTTGTGGAGCATTAAGATGCGACTGCTAGGAATGAGCAAAGGGCATGCGCAGGTTCCTAGAAAAATTTAACTCTTGTCACGATGGTGAGCTCGATAATGACATTATAATACTCAGAGTATGAAGATAGATATGGATCAACCTTTGATGGGTTACCCCCATGGTTAAAGGTGAAGAGCTACCCAAACTCTTGAGACTAAAAGTGGAAGACTCACGAAGAAGAAAGGTGTGGTTTCTAAAGTGGAACAGAGGACAGATAAAACTCCAAGATGAGTAAACTATTGGAAGAGTGGTGAGCTCGTGATCATATTAAAATACTCCATGGCTATTACACTTGGAAATATCCATTTAAGGGGGTGTTGTAAACCTTGGTGTAAGGCTTGAAAAATCATTCTGAATTTAGCATGGTTGATATGCTTGACAAGGAATGTGATGTCCCAAAGACAACCGTTGACACTCTTCAGATGTGATGTAGGAGACTATCTGGTTGAAGTGATCCTTTAGTATAAGTAAGGGTGTGT
Organism: Populus euphratica; assembly: GCF_000495115.2. Classification (NCBI taxonomy): domain Eukaryota; kingdom Viridiplantae; phylum Streptophyta; class Magnoliopsida; order Malpighiales; family Salicaceae; genus Populus; species Populus euphratica. The sequence continues at coordinate 449,277 of NW_011500033.1, forward strand.
TTTGGTGACTCTGGTGATTGAAAGGTTTGGCGAGTACCTGTAAACTTGGTCAAAGATGCTTTCGGAATCGTAAGCTTGGAAGAGCTATAAAATACAAGCATGTGTTGAAAAAGAAAGATGACAATTGCCTACATGAATGGCAAAGGGGGTGATTGTTAGGATTGTTGCCATTAATGTGCAGCAACCAGATAGCATTTGCAGCCTACTATAAGGAAGATGATTGCCATTGTTAAAAGGCTACAACAGTAGTTGCACCAACCATGGACAAAATGGTGCAACCTATATGCTACCACCATTAGTGCCATAATTTATAGTCAATTTATCTTACCATTAATGCCTATAAATATAGGCATAAGTTGGAAAGCAAAATGAAAAAGAGAGTGGTGAGTGTGTCTAAGAGAGTAGAGAGAAAGAGAGAAGGGCAATGGTAGTAGCCTTGCTACCATTGCAGTAGATGCAAGTACAACAATAAGAGTTGAGAGTTGAGTAGAGTGGATGTAATCCTTCCCCTTCATGTATTTGTATTCTATCCTTTCTCTATATCTAATAATATGAAACTCTCTTGTGGATGTAGGTGATTTATCAAATCATGTTAAATATTGTGTCAGTGTACTTAGCTTTCAATGGGCAATTATCAGTACATCATCAGTCGAAATCCCCAATAGTTATATCCAAGGACTATTGTTAGGACTAAAGCTCATGATGGAGTTGAGAGGAGATTCCTGGTGTGGAGGTTAATTAGTGTTGTGAGAAATGGTGGTGCTAACGATGCTATATAGAAAAGAGCTATAAATGGAGGTTAGGAGAGTTAATTATTTTTTACCACTTCTCTTCCTTTTTTCCATCTATAATGTGTTTTTCTCTATTTTTTTTTAATGCCCTTCTCCATATAAAAAATTAAAAAAGAAATAGATAATTAGTCTGTCTATATATATATATATATATATAAAAGAGATCATATGAAAAATATAACTGATTCTTCTGTTTTCTTGAGTTATTGATCATTTGCTATGAGTTTTGAGTTTAATATTGATATTTTAGCAACAAATTTAATAAATCTAAATGTAGTCATTGATGTATTAAGTTTTTTAGAAAAAAATATATGTAGATTGTTTTTTTAAAGAATAGTCTGGATTGAACTTGATATATTTTTTTGTTTCATTTATACTATTAAATTTAACTAGAAAAGATCCTACCCCGCCCATTTTCTTAAAAAAAAAAAAGTCATTTTCCTCTCAATTTCTTAGTTCCTAGGCAACTAAAAAATCACTCTGGTTTTCAATCCCTTTTTTCTTTTTTCTTTTTTCTTTTTTGTATTTTTGGTCTTCTTGTGTGTGAGTATGTGTGTGTATATATATTATTTTAATTTTTAATTCTTTTAAAAAGATAATAAAAATATTGAAAGTAATGCAACTAATTAAAAATATATTTTTTAATTTTTTTTCTTTTTTTGGCTATTTTTAAATTGTTTTTTAAACTATTAATGAAATAATATCAAAATTCAATTACGATAATGGATTCAAAGCATGCATCAATCTAAAGTGGCCATCATAACGTCCATTTGCTATTGATACTGGGCTCAGCCTTTTTGGTTGGTTCCGGTGATCATTACTTCTGATTTTCAGCTATGGAATCTAGGAGTTCTTGATGCATGCTTTGCATTTGCTCATCAAGCCTTCTGTCTGCTCTTCCAATGCCTTAATCTTGTTATTTCTCATCATGGTTTACCTCTAGAATTGTTTAATATGCAATATTCTATTATTGGTCAAGGATTTTAGGCTCCAATACCAATTTGTTAAGATCTTTCTTAACAAAACAACGTAGTTTCAGAAGAAATGTAGGGGGAAAAAACATGAAAGGAAAGATAGAGAGAATGCAGCTCAAAACAAGAAAAGAAAGATAAAGGTCATACTCACATAAGGTTTTATTGTCTATCTTCTTTTGACAAAGAATCCAGGATCCCTCCTCCTCTTGCTTGTCAATGGGTGGCAGGTGGGGTGGTCTGTTCGAAGATAATGCTATCCTAAACGTTGAGGTCTAAAGAGTGAACTTCCAAGAATTCGGTGTTAGGAATTGACATCCACGATGAATAAGGAATTTCGGACAAACTGGTTATGAATAGATCCCCCGAGAAGAAAACAAGAAGCAGCCGATTCCCGTGGCTATCAGGTTGGCCTTGTTATGTTCCTCAACACTTGTATATTCTGTACAAATCTCGGAGCTTTTCACAGAAAGGGGATGGGAAAACCCATGGAAGGATCCAATAGAACCAAGAACAGCATCCATGGCGGATATTTTATCATTTTTTTCAGTAGTTATTATCGAATCAAATCCACTGTGATGCTCAATTTCCATTGATGCTGCTCGTCCTGAAAAGGACTCGCCTTGCATATGAAAATAAAAAGAAAAGGACATTTAAAATACAACAATATTGTCCTCAAAATTAAAGAAACCTCAAAATCAAAAGGTAAGACAAAAGCGTTGTTTTCTACTCTCCTTTCTCTGAATCTGCACCTAGCAATAATCAAAGCTTAATTATTGTTCTATAAACATAATTGATATCTATACGCCTGCATGCATGAGCATCGCCCTATAAAAACTTAGCACAGTGTTACTCCCCAACCTTCAAACCATTTTTTATAGTTTATATCGCTGGCCTCAATATTGATTCCTTCCCCCTAGGTTGTTCCATCACCAAGAAACAAAGCCTCTTTAACATGGAGGCCAAAGCCAGCTCAGGCATTCAACTTCCTCCAGGATTTAGATTCCATCCATCTGATGAGGAGCTCATAGTGCACTATTTGAAGAACAGAGTCACTTCAAGTCCACTTCCTGCATCTATTATTGCTGAGATAGATCTCTATAAGTATAACCCATGGGAGCTACCAAGTCTGTATATAGAGAAAGCTTTATTTGGCGTGGATGAATGGTATTTCTTTACACCAAGGGATAGGAAGTACCCCAATGGAGCCCGGCCTAACAGGGCAGCAGCTTCAGGTTATTGGAAGGCAACAGGGACAGATAAATCGATTTTTAATTCCTTCGGAACAGCCAAAATAGGCGTCAAGAAGACTCTCGTGTTCTACGAAGGACGCCCTCCCAAAGGACTAAAGACAGACTGGAACATGCATGAATACAGATTGCTAGATGCCATGATTTGGAACAATCCCAAGGGAAAAGGATCTATGAGGGTAAGTGGAAGGGTCGAACCCATCTCAAATTCAACTGCCAGTGATACTTGATAACGATTTTCGGATTGTTAACAACAATTCTGCTTGCTGCAGTTGGATGATTGGGTGCTGTGTCGTGTTAGGCAGAAGAACAGCATCCTCAGAAACACATGGCAAGATCAAAATATTCCAAGTTGTGCATCTGCACCCACCGGCTTGTTCCCAAAAGTGAATGAGCTACGGCAAATGAACATCAACCCCAACACTGAGATGGTCATGAATTATTTTTACGATGATTGCCCAATGTTACCTTGTATCTTTTCTCCCCAGAATTTTCCAACAACTGAAAGAGCCTCAAGCATAAACTTCCTCAGTAGCGCCAAATCTTGCACTTCTTTTCACAAGATGTTAAACCCACTGAAAAGAAAACCTGCGGAAACAAACCAACAGCGAGGGAATTGTTTTCCACCCGGCAAGATGCTTAGAACAAAGGCAGATATAGAGGAGGACGTTGTATCTATCAGAAACGATGGCACTGACGAGAATTTCAGCGGAACAGATCAGGCCGAGATTGGCAATTTCAGCACTGAGCAATGGAATTCTCCCATGCAATATCAAGAGTTTAATCACCTTACCTTCACAGGAAATCACCTAACTCCTGATTTGAACAGTGTCAAGAGTTTATATTTGTAAATATCACGGTGGCTATTTATACATTCAGATAGCCAGGTACGGTGATTTGTATAGTATAAGAATCTTAGCAAATATGGTGATTCATTCCTAGTGGATAGCTTGTATAAATTACTGCTAAATACACTAAAAGACTTGAGGTGTTATGGTTATGTGAACAGTAGCTCTTTCCCCCCCATTTTCATTCTTAAGCTTTTCTTTCTCCGATTGCATCTACTTATGGCTAATTTAATGAGTTATCGTTTAAAATATAAAAGAACAATAAAACTCGGTAAAAGAGGACTAAAACATAAAATATGAGAATATAAAATTCAAGTAAAAATTTATCTGAACAAATAGTTTATTTTGTTCTCAATCATGAGTTTGAGAGAGAAGAGAGTGGAATTTGCTAAAAAACAGAGAAAGACAAATAAAGTTATTTGTTGGTTAAATTCTAGCAATAAAAAAGAATGATTTTAGTGTTAATTATTTTTATTTAATAAAAAAATTTTTATTAAGGTATTTTTTTATCTTTGATGTGCTAAAAAAAGATTAAGATTGAGAATTTTTTTTGTAATTTTGAAGTGATTTAAGTTGAAAATTTAATTTATCAACACAATAAAGATAATTATTAGATAAAAATATAATGAAAAATAAATTTTTGGATCCCAAACATTTGTATGACCACTTTTTTGTTCTCTACAAACTTAGTTTGTTTCCAACTTATTTTATCCTATACATATAAATCAAACAATGAATACACACATGAATCAATATTTTAGCTATTCCAAACCTCGCAAATATCCTAGCTACGCACTCCTGCGCCACAAGTAGAATTTTAGGTTAATTTTGAATATAATAAAAAAAATATTTTAATATTGTAAATGCATTTTTAAATATCATATATTTTTTTAATTAATATCTCAAACATATTGATTATGTTTAATAGAACAAGATAAAAAAATATAAATGAATGGATAAACAAAAAAAAAAAGTTAAATTAAATCAGCCTACAGCACAAACAACATCACTTTTGTTTTTTTCCCTAAAAAAATTGAATACCCTCCCTCTTTTTTATTTATGTTTTTCTACTTTGCATAAATTTCTTTATTTAAATTTTACTTCATACTCCCTCTCTTATTTTTTTTAATTGTTTAGTTTATCTTTCTTAGATAATTTTTATTTTTTTAATTCTTTAACTCTACAATGCTTCAAAGAAATTATATTTGTATTTGTGTTATATATTTATAATTTAAAGTTAAAACAAGTTGAAAAGATAGGATTTTCGAATTTCAAAACTTGAGACATGATTTTTCATCTATATAAGCGAATGAGAAATATTGCAAAGGATGACAAGTCGTGTGTTAAAGTGCTGCCCAGGCGCATTTAAGCTTCTGAGTTGCTGGCGCGCTAGCGTAGCAGGGCCTCATTGCTTGGGCCTATTGTTTTGGTAATTTTAATTAATACCATCTCTAATATTGTTTTTTAAAAAATCTTTGTTTGTATTTTTTTTTCAATAGTTATTTTTTAATTGCGTTTTAAATTTATAATCTTTCAAAGAAGTTCTTTTAATTTATATTTAAATTTTTTCCTTTATGTTTTATATAGATAATTTGTATTTATATGATGTATTTAAAAAAATAAAATTCATTTATTCTTGGAAAAAATAATTTCAAAGATAGAATAAATAAAATGTCTTTTGAAAAATTAACTTTCTATTTTAATATTTATTTAGGATTAATAACTCTTTTTCAGTTTATTGTTCATTTATTTTTTTTTAACTTGATTTATTAAAGGTAAACAAGATGCGGCATATCTTAATTAAAAAAAAAACTTGTAATATTTGATTTATATGTACTTGGGTTCAATCTTAGAATGCCATTTTTCTTTGGACCCAAACAATTGACTGACCATTGCAAGATACATGAACGACAAACATCCCTTTCCACGTGTGAGAAGTTACTCCCAGCATGAGAAACAAATCAAATGCAAAAGCAAGCACCATATGAAGTCCTCAAAGAACAAAATTATACCAGAAAAAGCCAACACTAACACACCATGGAAATAGATTAGGGTAGACCTTTCATGTTCTTCACTTCTTCAGCACACTGCAAAGGAAGAAGCTTTGTCAGAGAAACTTCCCAACTGAAAAAACAACAAAAATAAGAGCATCGGCTGATTCATCACTGTAAGTTTCAGGGAGATACAAGAAGATGATCGGTCATCTCACTTTGGAGGGAAAATTAAGGGGGAGGAGACCACTGGTGATTTAGCAAGTCCTTACCAAAAAAATTTGCCTTGGGTTAGAAGAAACAAGCACAAATTCCTAGGTTTTCTAGGTAAATCAATAGCTTGACGGCCCCACAACTCAAAGTCAGAAACCAACACTGAAGTCCCGACAAACAAATTCCACTCTCCAGGCTTATTTTTCATTCAATGCCAAATTCCAGTTTTCATCATATAAAGGCATACAAAATGTATAGATGTTAAAATAAGTAAATGTTGGTCCATCTCCTTTCTACAGTTCACACTTCAAATTTGTTACATAGCATTCAAGATGCCAGATGACCCCCGTCAACAACTGTATAGATTTTGCGTGGACAGTAGAACAAGATGCTAGATGACCCAGTCAACAACTGTGTAGATTTTGCATGCAGTAGGACAATGAAGACCAAATTATGCATTTGAAATACAATGTGCTCTTTAAAAGTTTAGAGTTCAATGGCAAGGTAATTGTATTTTTGATAAAAATATACATGAAATCGTCTGTGCCAAGTGGCAAAGCCCCCTCAAGAAGGCAGTTATCTCACAAATTCTCATGAATTTGTTGATCTGATTCTTGAATATACCCCCTTTTGTCAGTTCTTTATCGCAAATCCAATACTTTCATTTAATAGACTTATAACTCAAGAACTAATGTTATTAGAGCCTCCACAACTATAAACCTTGAAGATAGGTAAGATGAACAAAATGCACTCAAAAGACTTGGAAATACAAGCACGAAAACGAATAGAATTCAATGGGTAATCATAATTTTAACAACCTGCACATCAAATTGTCTCCAGTGCAAACCTCCAAGGAGTTAAACCCTAAACTCAAAAGGTGTACTCAACAACTGACGATAATAGAGGCTCCACAACTATAAACAATAATATAGGTAGAATACAGACAGGATAAACAGAATGCACACCTCAAAAAAGAAAAGGAAAAGAAGAAGTAGGATCAACAGAACACACATAAAAGAAAGTAGTATTAAATTAGAAAGCTTCTGGTGGAGGACCAACTGAATTGACATTAGGAAGTTCAATTCATTATTATAACTATATTTCAAGTTTCACAAAAGATTTTGTATTGTTTCTTTCCTATTGCATGTATATTTTGTATAATACTAGAGTCTTGGTGTGCCCATTAAAATGCATTTTTTATTTGGACAGCTACTTTTTATGGAAAATGAGAACTTGAGTTGCTACCGAAGGTAGATTTCCAAGTCCGTTTGGGGTGGATTTCTTACGTGCTCTTATTTAGGCAGTGGATTCCTCTTGTTTATTTCACTTCTACAAAATAGTGAGAGTTGCAGGTGAAGAAATAACATGCTCATAAACACAGCTAAGATGAAGATGTTAAACCAGATGTTTGTACACACAAGAAAGGATTAGTCAAGAAATGAGTCCATCAGGTGAAGATGAAGATGGCAGCTATTAAGGATGAGGTCTACGATGGTGTAGCCATATGAAACATAAATCTATGAATACAATGGTAAGGAAGACATCAACTTAAAATGACATGAGCTGAGGTAATAAAAATTGATCTAGTATGACAACAGATTCCAAAACGAGCACCCACAACAGAATTAAATGAAGCAACTTCATGTAGCTCCCCAAGTGTGTGGTAAAGCGGAGTCAAATCAAGTTTGCTCGTGAAATTAAAAAATTTCACTCTTCTTCCTTGGCCCCCATTTTGAGAAATTTCCCAGTATAATGTTGCTTTTAAAGTTAGTTCATCCTAGCTATACGATGTGAACTACCAGTGAAAGGATTCTCATGGTATCAATTCACAGTGGAATAAAGTACTCAATGAGACAAGATTGCCCACTTATAATAACTAATCCTGATTTAAGAATTGCTTCGATGAGTAATATTGTCAAATGAATCCTACAAAAGAGCTTGATCTAACTCTGTACGAGGAATGGAGGAAAACCCCATTATGCTCAACGCTCATGGTGGAATTAGAAAACAAAGAAAGCTCACCCAAACATAATGGGGACATGCCGAAAATGGCAGCATAACACTTGATTGCATATAAATGATGATAGACATGTAAGCTACTTACAAAAGAAGTAGGAACTTACTTGTACAAGTAGGCAGCTATTCCGAGGATTATGATCAACAAAACAATATCAATACAGAAATTCCGACTAGATCTCAACTGGAATAGAATGGAAACTTGTGTCAGATTCAGAAAGAAGCCTAAATCTGGATGCATCTGAAAAGAATAAAAGCTTAAACTTTGTAAAGTTGAAAGTTCAATCACCTGGTTAACAGTGTCTTTAAGTCTAACATTGGTATTCTTAAGGTCAGCAGTTGCCTTGTCCACCTGTAAGGAAGCATAGAGAGCACTTCATATCAACTCTAAATTCCATATGAGTGGCACTGAAAATTAGAAGGATACAGCAATGCTTCTCGCCTTAGTGTCAATTTCATCCATCAAAGGAACTTGCCTGTCCAACTCCTGCACATATCACATAACACACTGAATTTAAATGCCATGGCTGATTACATAGTCACATACAAACAGCTTTTCTTACACATCCCACATTTCAAACATATTTTCCAGCACACGATAAGTACCTCATTCATGTCATGAGCCATATTCTTCAGAGTGTCCAAACCTTCTGAAATCATACTCAAACCTTGATCCTGGAGGAATGTGAAAGTTAACAACAAGGGAAACCATGGCCCCAATAGCTTGCTTCAATTACAGGATGAAAGACAAACAGAGTGCCACTTTATCAGTCTTGCCTGCTTCATTTTACGCATTTCATACTCCTGCCTGAATTGACTAGATGTCTCACTTTCTTGAAAGTATTCATTATCAAACTGCCCATCTATTACCCAAAGGAAATACATAATTAGAATACACTAATTATCCATGAACCATGAGCTAACAAGGAGAAAAATCAAACATCACTTTCTAAATATTGAAATAAGCTGCAAACGATACAAAGCTTCCCCACTCATAACAATCTTAAGAATCACGAGAGAAAAAAGAAGCAATATCAACAGTTCAACACGATTTCAACACCAGTGGACAAATCACCTGAATCAAATTTGATTTCGGTTCGTGGAGCCGAAGTCCCCCAACCTCCAGTTTGTTTGAGTGCAGCTGAACTTCCATCTGGTATAGCTTGAATCCTATCTGGCAATGCAAGGACCAAATCATTTCGTGCAGCAAGTTCTTCTGTAGAGAGCCCTTTAACCTGTCAATACACCAACCCTGACGCTGTCAATTCTATACTCTGAACCCTAAATACCAATTCATGATAGAAAATCGTGAAGATCAAAGAGAAATCCAAGTATATTAGCGAGTGATTTCACTTTCTGTAGCTAATTTCTCTACCAAGTCAGTCAAAAATCACTTAAAAGAGTTATCAAAAACTAACCTTCTTTATTGCTAATCTCTGCAACTTAGGGACTTCCTCAAGCAATCTAGCTTTAGTTCGACGAAGCTCTGCGTTTATTGCAACAGCAGAGGCCTTACTTTTCTCCTTGGACGCAAGCTCTGCTTTCTTTATAGATCAAACCACACAAATTAAATAATGCAAGCAGAAATACAGCTAACTGACCTTCCAATCAACAAAAACTAACACTCCAAGTCTATAAATGGACTTAACAGGAGTCTAAATCAACAAGCACACACTAATTTGAAACATGAAACAAATCCATTTGATTTCAAAGAGATCGAAGAGACCTGAAGAGCGGCTTCAATATCAGCATCGACGGCGGCGTAGAGGCGAGCGAAGGCGTCGTCGCCGGAGACATTGAGATCTCTTTGCTTCTCGACGTCGTATTTGTCGTATTTGTTGCAGATCGCGTCTACGCGAGTTAAAATGTCAATCACACTCATTTTTTATTATTTTTATAACTAATTATTAGCTGTTGTTCAAATTACTGAATGTTGGTGGCGGTTTGAACGAATGGAAGAGAGATGAGAAGAATTTTGAGTTGAATCGTTTGAACTTGAGGCTTTGGATAATAATTTAGCACGAAGCGGTTTCCCAGTTTCAGCTTTCTTTCAAATCTCCACCCGAAGGAACATCATCATCAATTTCCTTTTCATTGGTGGTAATAATAAGATATTTTGTAACTTGGGGGCTAGTTTAAACATAAGCTTCAAAATCGGGGACTAACATGCTTGCGGTTTTCTTCTTCTTCTTCTTTTTTTATTTTTTAAACCAAAGAAAAGGTAAAAAGGAGGGCAAACTTGGTGTAATTAGAGCCAGTTTGTCACTCGGCTGCGGCTAGTTTTTATTTAAAATGCGGTTACAGTTATTTAATTAAAAAATAAAAACATAATAATTATTGAATCCCATTTCTTTTTTGCATTGGAAAAGCAATATTTAAAAAGAAATAATTCATTATTTTTTTACATGGTTTATGTTAATTATATTATTCAATACAATTTTCTTACACTGTTTACTTGTATTTGCGGTTTATGTTAATTATATTATTCAATAAACGATTGCAATTTTCTTACACTGTTTACTTGTATTTGTATTATATATATATTTTAAAAAAAATATTAGTTTTTTAATATTTTTTATAAAAAAAACTAGTTTAAAGTAAATTTTATACATAATAATATTTTATCTAATTTTATTATATAATAAAAAATTATTGAAATTGTAGTTCTTATCAGATGTATATAATAGCAATAGTTAAATTTATAATATTTAAATTAAAAAACATCACTATATATATATATATATATTATTTTATAACCTTAATTTCAAAAGTATTTTTAACTAAATATATTAAATTATTTTTTTTCAATTTCAATTTTAACCACAATTTTCATCAAACACCTATTTTTTCAAACCCATTTTAATTAAAAATACTTTTTATAAAATAATTTTTTTTAATTCATACCTATAATAATTACTATAATACGAAATATACTCAAATTCTTCAAGGTTTTAACCGCTCGAACATCTATTTCTTTGCCTAGCAGTAGAAGGTAATTTTCTATGGAGTAGAATTAAACTTACAAAAACACAAATTATATTCATACTCTTATTTAAAATATAAATAAAAAGATATAAATAAAAAGAAGCATTGGATTACATGAAATTAAAAAAAACCGCACATCATGTATCCATGTCAATGATGTACCGTATATTTAAATAAAAAAATAAGGTTTAAGATGCGTTAACCATTTATTTAAAAAAAAAATAGTAATTTTTTATTAATCATAATTGTATAATGATATTAGTAATTAATATAATTATGAGATATTAGATATCAGAAATAAATATATTTTAATATAGTGCTCTTAAATTATATATTAAAAAAATCATTTCAACTGATCAATGCAATTTCAATTTCATTCTGAATTCAAAGCTGTTAACAGTTTTATTTCTTTAGCAAAGAAAAAAAGCGGTGACTTTGCGAAATTGTCTTCTCTTTCCTCCTTTTCGTTGTCCTATGTTTTTATTCCCTAGAATGTTCTTGCGTGGTGTAGAAAGACCTCGGAGCATTCGACCGACCCATCTTGCCTTACTTCTGAAGAATTCGACTCCATTCCATGAAGGCACTAAGGCGGCTACCTCCGCTTATAAAGACACAGCACCGCACCCTTGATCTTTCCCATTATCAGCGATCCTAGTACACATTCATTCGATCTGAAACCTGCTTTTCTTTTATTCTATCAAAATCTCAGATATTTTCTTAAATCCCTGCAAGCATGCAGATCTTCGTGAAAACCCTGACAGGCAAAACCATAACTCTTGAAGTCGAGAGTTCTGATACAATCGACAACGTCAAAGCCAAAATCCAAGACAAAGAAGGTATCCCTCCTGATCAGCAACGCCTGATTTTCGCTGGCAAACAACTCGAGGACGGCCGTACCCTTGCCGATTATAACATCCAAAAGGAATCCACCCTCCACCTTGTTCTGAGGCTTCGCGGCGGTATGCAAATCTTCGTCAAAACCCTAACCGGCAAAACCATAACTCTTGAAGTCGAGAGTTCCGATACTATTGACAACGTAAAGGCCAAGATTCAAGACAAAGAAGGTATCCCTCCGGATCAACAGAGGCTAATTTTTGCTGGGAAACAATTAGAGGATGGTAGGACCCTTGCGGATTATAATATCCAAAAGGATTCCACCCTTCACCTTGTCCTCAGGCTTCGCGGTGGCATGCAAATCTTCGTTAAGACTTTAACTGGAAAGACAATCACGCTTGAGGTTGAAAGCTCTGATACAATTGATAACGTTAAAGCCAAGATTCAGGACAAGGAAGGGATTCCCCCGGATCAGCAGAGGCTCATCTTTGCAGGGAAGCAGTTGGAAGAGGGGAGGACTCTTGCGGATTATAACATTCAAAAGGAGTCTACTCTGCATCTGGTACTGCGTTTGAGAGGCGGGATGCAGATCTTTGTCAAGACTCTCACAGGGAAGACCATCACTCTTGAAGTTGAGAGCTCTGATACGATAGACAACGTGAAAGCCAAGATACAGGATAAGGAAGGTATTCCACCGGACCAGCAGAGGCTTATCTTTGCTGGGAAGCAATTAGAGGATGGGAGGACTCTTGCGGATTACAATATTCAGAAGGAGTCTACTCTCCATCTCGTGCTCCGTCTTCGAGGTGGTGATTTCTAAGCAGAACTTAAATTCGGTGGTTGTATGTCTTCTTTTCTTTTTTATCAATAAAAAATTATTAATATTTTGTTCGCAATTATTCTTTGAAATTCGTCTTGTTAAATTTTATATATCTCAATACCTTTTAATTATATAAATTCGAAGCACCGATTAATTCTATCTAGCATAGGATCAGAAAAACATGTGAAAGGGTCCTGGATCTTAAATTGCCATTCAACAATTAACTAGCAACCCATTTCTTCTTGAATGTGGCTGAATGCTTTAAGAGCCAAGTGGGCATGATGTGGAGTCCAGTGTTCCTCTGCTCTGCTTTTGTTAGCGGCGTGCTCTGTTTCAGGATTCATAATATTCCAAGTTTGATCTTCTTTGGTGGCTTGGAATCGGGCTTGCATTTTTCACCTAACGAAGGTTCACTGCTCACAACTTCAAGGAAAAATACAAAAAATAGGAATTGCATAACCAAATCAACACAATAATGCCCAAACTCAAAATCTTTCTTTCATCCGCAGTTGTTTGTAAAACTAAAAGGATCTAAATAAATTAATTTTGCTGATTATGGATATTTGAACTAATAAATTGCAAATATAATAGACTAGATTTCTATGTATTGTTTATACCATATTTGAAGCTATAAATAGATTTTTGTTGCTATTCTAGTTGGGACAAAAATTAAACATTTCAACCTTTTTATATAAATTAGTAATTCATAATGTATTTGAAGTTTGATTAAAAGTTGTTGTACGAGGTTTGCTATTTATTTTTTTATCATTTGTGAATTTTTTACTCAACAAGGATATTTTTTTCTAAAAAAGAAAATAACTAATAGAATTTGGATTATTTTGGGAAAAATTACTATGTTAGCAACTTATGTTACTTTTTTTAAAAAAACATTTCTTGTTAGTAAGATTTTCTTATCATTCAAATAGACTAAAAGACGGTTTGGACTTATTTTATTAATACACAATTTTATATTAGCAAGTATAATTTTTTATTTAAATGTTAGTTAGAATTGAAATTTTATCAAATATTTCTTTGAATTTATTTTATTAATACACAATTTTATACTAATAAATATAATTTTATTTGAATATTAAATTGAGCTAAAATTTTATTAAAAGTTTTTCAAGTTTTTTATATTGGGTTATAATTTTAGGCTAATCTAACATTTGTCTGATTTCTAAAAAATAAATATAGAAAAACCTGATTTGTAAATACCCATTTTTATCTATGAAAGATGATTCAAGTCCAACTCGTATAAATTTTCTTAGGATGCTATGATTTAAGGTCAGATATATAAATACTTTACTTCCTTCCCCTTACTGACCGGAAATTATAATAAACGATGAAAGCAACCAATACACCCATCATATGTTTATGAATGGAAATTGATGGTTCTCGCAAAGCCATGCATTCTTTACAAGCTTGTCAAGGGACGGCGACTTTTCTTTGTGCTGCATTGACCGCCTATGCATTATTTTCTTCTGAACGTTTCCATTGCGTGCTGTGATGGAGAGAGAAATTTAGTTTAAGTGGGGAGAAAATATAATTGAGCTTTTATATATATATAATTAAAGTTTGAAAAAATAATTTTTAAAATAACCGTTAGACTCACTATCGATTATATTTGATAGGCTATACATAAATTATAATATAAAACACCTTTGAAATATCATAAAGTTAGAGAGCCCGATCAAAAGTCTTGTAGATATAACAAAACCCTCCATATTTGTAGACATGATTATTAGTTTGGTAGATGAACAATATTAAACTCACTATTTATTCCAAAATTATTTTTATGATTTTTTAAAGTTAACTAGTTCTTGAAAATACTAATTAAAGATATTAATTTCCCTTATAAAAGAGGACATAGGAAGAATCTTCAAATTTTTAAATAATAATACAATTATACTAATATATATATATATATATATAGACACACACATGCACACACACACAAACATAATACATATAGGAGCGAGCTAGGATTACTTGTTAGAAAGCCAAAACTAATATAATAAAATATAATATTTTTTTAATTTATTGTACATGAATATAAAAAAATTGCAAGAAAATTATTTTTTATTTGAGTGCAAAGTCTTATTTTAACAATCATCATCGCTAAAAAAAACTCATTCAGTAGTTGTTGTAGTTATTGTCAGAATAAAAAAAAAAAGTCAAATCAAACTATCAATAAATGGATAAATTATTGATTTTTCTGTTTCAACCAATCCTTTACATAAATTAACAATCGATAATATATTATTTAACTTTGGATAATTGAGTACATTAAGCTCATAATACTATAACTGAAATCTCAAATGAATTTTTTTTATCAGAAAAATCTTCAAGATAAAATTTGTGAATAAGTAAGCATATATCTTCAATACTAAATAATATATAATTATTTTGAGGATCTAAAGTTATTGTCAAGTTAAGAAGCTTGATCACTTACTCATTGAATCTATTATTTAGCTTTTGCAATTGTTGATCAATGATAAATGTAAATATATCAACTTAGTAGTGATACTCAACTATCATTGTTTTTTTTACGGTGAAATCATCCCATACTAGAAAAACAAGTATTTATATCAGAAACTTCAATATCTTGATGATTACAGAATGATGTCATTTCTTCTAAAAAAAGTTTCTCAACCATTATCTCTTAACTTCTGAATTAAATTTTTATGGTAGTCACCTAATGTATAACATTTAAGATATCTTGAGATTTTTGTTGCAAGGTTTGGAAAAGTACATTACTAATTCTCATAACATTCTTCGTTATATTTAAAATAAAAGCAAAATCAAATAACATTAGCAACTTAAATAAAAAAGCTGCATCACTATGTTAAGAATAAATATATCCATTTAAAGCAATGTTTTCAAGAACAAAGCAAGTTGCCTTATATATTGTTATCAAATTGCAAATTGATTTGAAGTGCAAACTCTATTTACTATCTCTAGTTCGTTGCAAACTACCTACTTAATTAACTTATTTACTTGTTTTAATCTCACCAATATCAACTAAATGTTCAATTATAACTACTTGAAAAGCCTGTAATTCATCATTACGCTTGCAAGAAGCACTAATCATGTTTACAATAAAAATCAAATTTTAAAAGAAAGTATGAACATCAGATATTTATTTAGTTGCACCAATAAGAGCTAATTATAATCGATAAGCTAAGCAATGTACATAATATATATTAGGGCAATCATTAATGAATAAAGTTTGCAAACCATTCCACTCTACATCCATGTTACTAGCACCATGATACCCTTGGCCTCTAATATTTTGAACATCAAGATTGTGATGAGATAAAATAAAGAAAATCTCTTTCTTAAAAGTTAAAGCAATTGTATCTTTGATATAAACTACATTCATATCATTCTCATATAAATTCATTTTTGTCAACAAACCTAATAACAAGAGTTATTTGCTCTCTTCTCGATTCATTCTAAGCTTTATCAACAATTCAACAAATTTTTGCATCACTAATCTCTTGATGAATTAAAGATGGTCATTTTTAGGACATGTAAAATTTCTTTTTGAATTTGATGTAAGGTGAATTTAGCATTTTGTGAAGTATTATTCAAAATAAAGCGCTTACTTGTTTATTATATTATACTAAAAGTTCTACCATTTCAAGAAAATTACCTTAATTTTTTTTATTTACGCCCTTTAAAAGCACATGCTTGAAATATGAGTCAACAAATAATATCTATTGAAGCTTTAATACACAATTGATCATTTAAAATTTCTTAAGTAGTTTGCCTCTTAACTATTTTCTCAAAATGACAACTAAATTTTTAAATTTTCCAAGTACTTGGTAGCAAATCTTTGAGCTGAATTTAGATCTTTTTCTATATGAGTAAAAAAAGCATATTGTTTCTCATCATTAACTTTTTTTCAAAAATTAAATCCTTTAACAATAAATATGTCTAATCCTGGCTTTCCAATGGCTTACTTGAAAATAGATAGCAAGGGAAACAAAATACAATATTTTTCTCTGAATATTTAAGTCATGGATAAGTGTTGAACCCATAACACTGAAATCAACAAGAATGTTTTTCATTAGTCAGTAGATATTCAGGTATCAAAGGTTGATATGGCCCCAAATTAATGAATGCCCTTTGAATTTCATCTTGATGATTAACCTAGTATTCCAAAATTTAAGGATGATTGCTTGGATCTTTACTTAAGTAAGCAATGTCGATTCTAGTAGGAAGCTACTAAATAATCAATGCAAGTTCTTCGTAAACTAAAGCACATAGGGGTTGCTCAACCATAACTTCAACATTACACATTGAAGTTGGTTTTTTAGGTTATTGGTTATCAATATTTTTCTTTTCTTTCTCAAAAAAAGAATCAATTCTTTTTATTTTGTTCATGGTTTAACCTAAAATTAAAATATCATAAATTTTATTATTTTCTATTTTAAAAATGAATACAAATGACGATGTGCAAAAGCTATATTCAGAACCAAAATTAAATTTTTACATGTAAACCACACTAACATATACAAGCAAAATTAATATATTAAAAAAAAAGAAACTAATATATAAAAGCAAATTTGATATGAAAATAGAATTATTAGTTTCTAAAAGAGAAAAACTTACATTAAATTAAAATTAGATATGTGCTCTTCAAAGAACTTAATTTGACTAGAAAAATGTGTTAATTGTCTTTTGAACCCGGAGATAGTAAGGCACATGTAAGAAAAAATTAGTAATTTTAGTGGATCTACTAAAAACAAAATATAAAAAAAATCTGAGCATAATAAAAGCAAATCCATAAAATATATCCAATTGACTAGGAAAAAAAATATTTACTTATAACAAGAATTCAAAAAACAATTGGTATTAGGAAAAAAAATATTTACTTATAAAAAGAATTCAAAAAACAATTGGTAAAACTAGTAGATCGAAAAAAAAAAAAAGCAAAAATGGTAAAATTAGAAAAAAAAAACTTATTAAATTCTTAACAAACATTCCAAAATAGAAAAATATAGATTTTAAGTTTGAGTCACTAATTACCTTATTTTGATAAAAGATGAATTAATTTTTGTAGCTCTGAACCTTTTTGTTTGGTTATTTATATTTATATTTACATTTATATTTATATTTTTAACCTTTTGTGTTTGGGTTTTAGAGAGAGAAGAGTACAAAAACAATTGAATTGAAAAGGTTGTTTAATTTTTTTTTCTAAAACATAAAATAAAATAAAAAGTTTTAAAGTCAAAGAATAGAAAATATCTGTTTGATTTTTGTATACAAGGATATAGTAATTTAGTACTAAAAGACCCATCTATTTAAAATAAAAACTATTTCACCTTCTCACACTTAAAGTAATAAAAAAAATTGAAATGTTTTGCAGGGCTAGACGTATGCTTGCCTACCCTTGATTTCGTCCAATATATATATTAATTCAAATAATTAAATTTATTGTGTATTTACATATATGTGATGTGATATCATCTTCGTCCTGATTCATCCTTTGATATCATAAAAATAATAGTTTTTTCTAAGTAGCAACTCTAGATTGATAACATGAACTAAACGCTAAAGTGTGAATAAAACAAAAGAAAGGAATCCAAGAAGACGAAGAAAAAGGACTTCATTAAGCCTCGTGAATGAATAGTGTAAGAGTGTAACTTGATCTGAAGAGCATAATGCTTTGCTTTATGGTGTGAGTTTTTTTTTTTTTAAGTTTTCGGTTAATTATTGTTCTTGAACTCACTGTAGAAGAACAAGTTTTTTAGAAAGTTTGAGCTGGCTGTTCTTAGCAAGAACTCCAATTTCCTTGGAACTGGAGAATTGAAGATGATCGTGGAAAGATGGTCAGCTGTTATTTGTTTTTCTGTTTTTCCCTAGCTGCAATTTTACAGAGGTTTATAGTATTTCTTCTTCTTCTTCCTCCACTTTAAAGGTAGGAAAATTTAGAATGGTGGGAAATTGGATTTTTGTATACAAAGGGTCGTTACGATATTTTTATTAAAAATTAGCTGATATTTTGAAGATTTCACAGTCAATGACGGTAAAGGGACTAGATTTATTGTTTCCCAAATTAGAGGGACTAACTTATTACTTCTTTAAAAACGCAGGGATTAAAAACTAAATTACTGCAAAGGTATAGACATCAGGCATACGCGGCTGCAGAAGTCTTGGCAATCTCCTGACAATTTATAGTGTTCTCCATCAACCTTGGAATATTAACAAAGTAGAAAAAAACAAAGTAGAATCTTGAAGCACCGATCATGGCTGCAGAAGATGCTTCAATTCGCACGCTTGAACACACACCAACATGGGCACTCGCCACAGTTTGTTTTGTTTTCATATCCGTTTCCTGTGTCCTGGAGCACATTTTTCATCTCCTCACAAATGTAAGTACATATTCCCAAGAATTTAATTATTTTGCCCAGGTATATATGTATCAAGCTAGCTAACATAAAAGGGTGATACAGTGGCTTAACAGAAGTCGAAGAACTGCTCTTGGCGAGGCAGTGAACAAGCTCAAATCAGGTGTAAAACATATATAGCTTCTCATTAATTGAATATGTTGTGCATCCACTTAATTAACTAATCATTTGGAGGTGTTTTTTACAGAGTTGATGTTGTTAGGATTCATGTCATTGATGCTGGCGGTGACCCAAAAACCTATTTCTAAAATCTGCATACCAGCCAATCTTGCGAACTCCATGCTTCCTTGTCGTAAAGAGGTTGCATCCACACTCACTGCAGTACAAAATTATGGAAATTTTGCCGGTAATTTTGTTGGGAGTTTGTCTTTAGAGAATGGTCTGCGTGTTAAGAATATTTTATGGGGACATAGGAGTTTGTTAGCAGATGATGACGGTGTAAATATTTCCGATGATCCTTGCAGTTCAAAAGTATGGCTCTGCAATTTCTTCTTTCTTCTCATATATTTGGTTAGTTCTATTCATACAATCTAATTATGATCAACAATTTCAGGGAAAGGTTTCTTTAATATCCGAAAAAGGGATCCAGCAGCTTCACAAATTCATTTTTGTGCTAGCAGTTATGCATATTGTATATGGTGTTCTAACCATGGCTCTGGGCTGGACCAAGGTACTTAAAACGCTCTCTTCACATCAGGTTTAATGTTTTTTCTGTAGAATGAATCTAATGCTCTTCTTGTTTACGATACAAAATTAATGTTTTTGTACCATTATGATCATAGATGAGGCGGTGGGAAGCTTGGGAGAAGGAAAGTCGGACAACTGAATACCAAGTTGCAAATGGTATGTGGTCATCATGCATAAGAACTCGTTTTCTTTTTTCTTTTTTCGATAATATCATGCATACGTAATGAGAGTGGAGTGAAATTAGAAATCGGAGAAGTTAATTCATTCTCCTTCTGAATTCTAAAACCCTCTCTCCTTACCAGTTATTTTAAAGAAAAACACTGCAAGTAATTGGTTCTTTGTATGCTCATGAAATTAATAAATACATCAGAATCACCACCACCATGAGATTTAAACGACTGAGAAGTGAAAAATCGACATGATCATCATAATAGATTAAAGAAAGGCTATAATTAGTTTAAGTTATTGATTCTTGATTTGGGAACATATCAATGGCAGTTCTTTCGTCTGCAGTCCACATACATCAGTAGACTTGAGAAAGACTTTTCAGGCCATGCTTGACCAAGACTGGTTCAAGTTGTGGTGCAAACTTTGCGGATTTTTTAAGCCGTTGAAGAAAAGAAACGGGATGACCTTACATGCATGAATTGCCACTTGGATGATATTTTATAGATACGAGGTGTCAGCATAAAAGAGAAAAGATGGCTGGACCTGTATGATGATGTTAGTTTCATTTATTATCACCAACAAGTTTGCAAGTGTGAACCGTTGAGTTTTGAAAAAACCACCTAAAAAAAATTGGGTAACCATTCATTAGCGTTTTAAAAATGTGGAATTCATTAAAAAAAATAAGGTAGAAATTTAATTTCAAAAAAAATATTTTACATCAGCTTTTCAAACGTTATAATCTTAATATTATCTTTCTCAGTAGTATCATACATTAAAAAAAATATAATCATTACAAAAAAAATCTTTTAAAATAATGTTCATTTTCTATTATAGAACTATTTATGGTGCTACACATATCTTTTAAAATTCTTCTCATTAGATCTGTTCCAAATACTTATTATTTAAAAAAAAATTATATTTCTATTAAAGAATTGTGAAATTCTAGTAAAATCCTATTTATCCCCTTCTATCATAACTCTCTCTTCTTCATATGCATTCTAATAACACATATTTATCTCTTTAAAATTCTCATTCAAACCCCACAATTGATCAATTTATCCTTTTTTTTTTAAAGCACCTTCATTTTTTCTCTCTCAATAACACAATACGACTCGTCATTTGTTATCACCCCAGATATCCAAACACAAACATAATAGATAGTCAATATGACTGTATTAATAATTTAATTTATAATATTTTAACTCAAAAACTATAAAATTAATGTATGTAATTTTTAGTTATTTTATTTTCAAAATTATTTTCAAACAAAGTTTTAATCAAACATTCTTAAATTATTATTTTTTATTTAATATTAATTTCAACTATAATTTTAACTAAATGCATATTTTATCAAATCAACCATAACTAAAATTATTTTTTTCAAACCATAACTATAAAAACTACTTATACACACCCAAATCAGTTAACCGAAATTCCCCAAATCAGTTAATCGAAATTCCAAAACCCAAACCACTTGTATTATTGTGCACCAGCTAGTTAATGAAAGATGATCATAAATGACCGTGTTATGCAATAATTAAAATATTTAAGATATTTTCTTTTTAGGTAAATACCTTTTATTTTATGATGATGATCATGTTTAAAACTTTAAATATTGCTGCTGCTGCTAATAATAATAACAAATACACACACTGTTAGAGAGTAAAATGTAGTATCAACCATCCGAATTCACAACAGATAAATGTTGTTTTGAATACTTCAAGAGATTAATATAATGGTCCTGTTTATTGATTAGATCCAAATCGATTTAGACTTACAAGACAAACAACATTCGGAAGACGGCACATAGAGACTTGGACAAAAATATCACCCCTCCTATGGATGGTGAGTCTACTTTTTATTATTCGTATGATGTTGTTGATGATGGCGGTGGCATGAGAACAAGTTAAGTATTAGTGATATTTGAATTTCAAGTTCTTCAATGACTGTATTTGGATGAACAGATAGGTTTCCTCAGACAGTTTTTTAATTCGGTAGCAAAAGTTGATTATCTCACCTTGAGACATGGTTTTATCTCGGTAATGATCTTCCAAATACTCCACTAATCTTCCTGCATTAAACTTTATATAACTGGTGTGTGTGTGTGTCATCATAAGTATACATGAGATGATCAAACCTGTCTTCACCATGCTCACTGATGTATGGTGATGTGTGCACTTTCAAGGCTCACTTGTCAACCAGGAACGTCAACCATTTCAATTTCCAAGAATACATACAGCGATCCTTAGACGACGATTTCAAGGCCGTTGTTAGCATTAGGTATTCTCACAAGCTAACAACTATCCTCATGGTTAACTTTTTTTCCTTTTCTTTTTCATTCCATATATATAGATCTCATTAAACACATACAGATCTATGCATTTATACATGCCTCTTTTTGGCAGTCCTTTAAAGTGGTTTTTGGTGGTAATTTTCTTGCTGCTGGACGTACATGGTAAATACGGTTTGCCGTTCATCCTCTGTATTCAAGCATAATTAAATTATTTATGCTTCATTTTCTTTGCAATTATCCTTATTTATGCTTCATTTTCTTTGCAATTATATATTTCTTCACATGCTATTTTTTTTTTTCTGGGACGTTCAGGTTGGAATGTATATCACTGGATTTCCTATGTTCCACTCGTGGTAATTAACTAAATTTATTCAAGCATTGTTACTGATTTTATTACAACGGAAATGGTATATACTGTAACTATCGGTAGCCATATCTGTGCTCTAAAAGGGAAAATATGAGTTTGACGTACACTTTTTCCTCTTCAAAATTTAACGAAAGCCTTGTCTTGTAATTCTTCTATATATCAAGTTTTACAATAGCCGACTTACTGATATTGTAGATTGTGCTGGTCGTGGGAGCCAAACTTGAGGTGATTGTTGCAAAAATGGCTTTCCGAATCGATGATCAAAACTGTGTGAGCAGAGGAACCCCTCTTGTTCAACCAAATGATAATCTCTTTTGGTTCGGTCAACCAAGATTTGTTCTTGTTCTTATCCATTTTGTTCTGTTTGTGGTAAATGTTCCTCCTCTCTATAAACTAGCTAGCTCGATCAAAAGGAAACAATAATAAGAAACTAATTTAGTAGTTCGTATCGATGCTTTCGGACATGTCGCTAATACTTGATACTTATCAACCTGTAGAATGCATTTGAGCTTGCCTTCTTCATTTGGGTTGCTGTAAGTGTTTTAATCTCTCTCTCGTATCTTTTTTCAACTCTCCTTCTTGTGATGTAATTTATTAATTTAGTTGAAAGAGTGCGTATAACAATTTTTTTTGCTAGAAAGAAAGTCTGACATTTTCCAATGTTTGATCTTTTTTCCAGATACAATTTGGGCTTGAATTATGTTACCATGAGAACACTGCATTTATTGTCGCACGGGTCGTGTTAGCGTAAGATTCTCTTTTGACATAATTTATAAGAAGTGATTTTTCATTTTCATTTTCATTTATAATTTATAATTACTTTCATCATTAATTTATAAGAAATTATTTAAATTAGAGATATTTTATTAAAAAATGGCTCTCAAACAATATATATATATATATATATATATATA
>NW_011500033.1:473835-479134 GCF_000495115.2 Populus euphratica
AGAGAAAATTCATATATATATATATATATATATATATATAGACACACACACACACAGAACTCACTGGTACGTAGAAAGATTGTATATATATATGACCATCAACACTGGTATGGGTTATCATAACCCAGAAATAATTCGACTGTAAGTGTTAGAGGAATTATTTGGCATGTTATGACTATATATTTGAAGATACTACAGTTATAGTGTCTTCAAATAGCATCTTCAAATTGCCAACTATTAAATATTTTTATTGTTATATGTTATATAGCAGTAACTTATCTTATCATTTAGCATCATTTAGCATGCAGTTTAACTAATTATCTTATAATTATG
Organism: Populus euphratica; assembly: GCF_000495115.2. Classification (NCBI taxonomy): domain Eukaryota; kingdom Viridiplantae; phylum Streptophyta; class Magnoliopsida; order Malpighiales; family Salicaceae; genus Populus; species Populus euphratica. The sequence continues at coordinate 474,169 of NW_011500033.1, forward strand.
TTAGTTATTAATATCATTTACAATTATGAATAAAAAAATATTATTATTCTTAAAAGAAAAATAAATACTTTCCACTTCTTAGTGATAGAAGTTTAACATAAAGAAAAGGAAAAGCTCATTGTTTTCATTTTATTTAAAGTGTTATATAATACATGTTTGTTACAGAGATAATAAAGAATGAAATCTTATCCTGTGTAGCTCATAGATACAACCATATTTGCATTTAAACTATTCAAATCAACTAACAATAGAGTACTTGTTATCTAATATCCCTCCTCAAGATAAGCCACGATAAGAGAGGCCAATCTTGGTTTTGAGAGATTAAAACTTTGAATAGGGCAATGATTTTATAAGCGCGTAAACAAGTTAATCATTGGATGAAACATGAGACACACGCAAAGAACCTGTATAGGCTTGAACCTGAATAAAATGAAAGTCTATTACAACATGTTTTATTCTTGAATGAAACATTGGATTATAACATAGTTAAGTAGCTCCAATATTGTCGCAATAGACTAAGAGCATGAGGTAAATCAATTCCAAGATCAGTAAAAAGATAATAAAGCCATTTGAATTCAGCTACAATAGCTGTTACAGATTGATATTTAGCTTTTATAGAAGAACATGTGATTAGTACTTAATAGTGTATTTTTATTAAGTTTTTATATTATCATTTTGCACTTAAAGTATCAATAATTTCTTAACTAAAGCATATTTTATAATAACATATCTAATAAATATAAAATACCTTTAATTTATGGTAAATATTATCTTAAATGTAGGCCTATCACATAAATAAAAGGATTGATTGATGAGTTTAACTACTAAAATTGAGAAGATAAAGAGAGGGCTAAGCTTAGAAAAGAGATGCTGGTTCAGTCTAAACTAGAACACTATTCAGTCATTAGGTCATATTTGAAGCTGTAGATCTTGGATTTTAGTTTAGTCAAATCAGTCATTACTCTTCATAGTAGTAAGGTTGTTGAAAAACTCACTCTTGAACCTTATAAGAAAGATGATGAGTTAATCTCTAAGAGTAGAATTTAAACATTGCAAAGAAAAGACTGATTTCCCACCAGCACTTCCATTTCTTCATGTAATGACCAAACAAAAAAAAGTTAATCACAACTCTAAAATCTTTAAAACTTTCAAACATGTAAGAATTAATATACTTTTGTTGGATACTATTAAATAGGTACCTTCTTATACTAAATTTTTGAAAGATCTGTGCATTGTGAAGAGAAAACTGAATATGAAAATGAAAGCCTTTTTAGCCGAACAAGTATGTATCATTCTTTAAAATAATAATACTTTGAAATATAAAGACCCTGGTTGTTCAATAATTTTTTGCTTTATTGGAGAACATAAAATTAAAAGAGATTTACTTGATCTTGGAGCTAGTATGAATTTACTTCCATATTCAGTTTTTTAAAGTGTAACTTTCTTACTTATTAATAGATTTGTAAAAGTAACTAGAGGAATAGTTGAGGATGTATTAGTACAAGTTGATAAATTCATTTATCTTGTGGATTTTATTATCTTGGACATACAACCTATTGAAGCATGTAATTCATTTCCTGTTATGTTAGGACGTCCATTTCTTATAAGTTCTAATACATTGATTAATTGTAAAAATTGATTAATGAAGCTATGATTTAAAAACATGACATTAAAGATGAATATTTTTAACATTTGCAAGTAACCTAGAGATGATAATGATTTATAGGAAGTAGATAATATTAAAGAATCAGTTTATAATCAATTTGAATCTACCTTGAGTAAAACTAAGTTTGATGGATCTAAAGAATTACAAATAATTTATTCTCAAGAAGAAATCGAGGATAAGAAAGGCATCAAAAATATTAATATGGATCTTATATCAAAATTGACAATAGATTCGATATTTGACATCCCACCAATCGATAATTACCTTCCTGATGAATCCTTCCTTTCTCTTAGTCCAATGCCTTAATTTGCTAAAAATATTAATTTTCTTACTTCATGATTTTTATTAGCTCACTAAAGTACCGAAAACAAAGGAAAGTTTTTGAATGAAGTAAAGAACTTTTATTAGGATGACCTTTTATTGGGATGACCTTTACTTATTCAAATATTATCCTAATCAAATATTTCGAAGATGCATTTAGAACAATGAGGTAAGTAGTATCATTAAACTTTGTCATTTTGAGGCATGTGAGAGTCATTTCTCATTAAAGAAGACCACCGTAAAAATCTTACAATGTGGATTTTATTGGCCTACCATGTTCAAAGACACATATATATTCTACAAAGCTTGTGAAAAATATCAAAAGTCAGGATTTATTTCAAAACATAAAGAGTTTGTAGATAATCTTCTACTGACTTTTGGGACATATCCTAGTAGTAATATGCAGTGTGCATTTCATGACTTATGACCCCATTTTCATAAAGAATATACTCAGTATAGTCTTGGAAATCTGATTTAAAAACACTGTATTTGCCAGTTTTTAAAAAGACTGGATGGGAAGCTTATCCCCGACTCATTGAGGGCATATAAGCCATTCTTGGATGTAAAATCAAGGAAAGATATGAGCCACAATCGCAACTACCTATACATACATACATACATACATACATATATATATATATATATATATGCTTTTTCAAAAAAATAATAATAAATAAATAAATAGAGAGAGAGAGAGAGAGAAACTCCAACTAGCCTACCTATAAGTGATATGATTGTATTTTTAATTTCTCATCTATAAAATTTTCTCTTCCTTCCTGTCATTTCTACTTAACCCATATATTAAACAGATATAGAAGTGTATAGAAATTGTAGGTTCCTCAAGTCATCATATAAAAAATGTTTATATTTTCTTTGGATCTAGTCTTGGAAAAAAAAAGAGTTTTTAGAATCAGTAAATAATCTTGATCAGATGTTAGCTAAGAGAAGATTCATTTAGTGTATAAGGGAGGCAACCTTGGGTTAATAGGGGGTGATAACTGTATTTTTAGGAGGTAGTTAAGTTTTGGGAGTCATCCCTCAAGCTTTACTAAAAGGGATATCATTGAAAAAATAATTGGAAAGGAACTACAGATCTTTACAATGTCTGATTGAATGAATATAATGTTTGATCATGCTAATGCCTTCATTGCCTTATCAGGTGGTCTGGGTACATTAAAGAAGATCTTTTATATTTTCTATTGAAGCCAAATGCACATTCACTATAAACTCATAAGTCTCTCAAATGTTAATGGTTTTTACGATAATTTATTATCTTTTCTTAATTAAGCTGCAGAACAACAATTTCTAACATTTTCTGTATGACAAATCATAATCTCTGCTATTGCTACTGAACAATTGATTGACCAACTATAACTTTTCATTCCTGTAATTGATCCATCAATGAGTCGCATAAATTGGTCAACTAAGAAAGCTGTAAAAAGCTTAGATTGGATTTAAGCCTTCTTTTGTGAAACTTTGTGTCTTTTAATTTTATTAATAGCATTATATTTTGTTTTTTTATTTCTTATATTTTTTTAAATATGTTTCAGGTTTGTCATTATCAGCTATTTCAGGTGATGTCTTCTATACCATATCTTTCTACCTTATGATATTGAGAACAATGTTTTATTTTAGTTGGAGGGAGAGGATAGTAGCTGACAAAAAAAAAAAACTTGACATGACTAAAATATTGATGTCTTCTCCTAAGTATAAGAGTGTTGAAGTAATAAATAACCCAACAAGATTAGGGTCGAACCACAGGGAGGTTAATTGTATAAATTATAGATAACATAATAATAATAATAATAATAATAGTGGTGGTGGTGGTGGTGGTTTAAAGAAAACTTTGAGATATAAGATTAATATTACGATTAAACAATGATAAAAACAATTGTCAATGTTAGAAGTTCCACTAATGGTATTTCAAACAAATATGGTATAAACTCTTTTTATTACTCAACTGAAAACCACACACAAAAAAGGTTCTAATCGGATGCGTTGTCATTAATAGCTCATTATAAAGAGAAGGCTAAATTTAGAAAAGAGATGCTCATTTAGTACAAACGAGAACACCATTCAGTTATAAGATCATAATTGGAGCTATAGAACTTGAATTTAAATCTACTTTATATGGATGGAAAGCTAATACATAAACCTAAAACATTTATGAAGAGTCCAAGATTCAAAAAGACCGTTTTCAAATTCAAATTGTAGCAACAACAGAGAAGTCTAAATCTGTCCTACAGCTCAAATATTGTTCAGTGTTCAGCCCATATCTCGAGTTCTAGAAGTCCAACTACATTTATTCTTTTTTTGTTGGAAAGTTAAGGCAATTTCCAAGAACTTTCATGAAGACGATCTAGTCAAATTCTGATGTTAGCAATGATATTTTGTTAAAAAAAAAAAGATAAAGATTATCACCAAGTTGAGATGTGGCCACCCACTTAACAATTAGTCATCAAATCAATAGTTCCAAATTTTGGCCTATAAAAGAAGGAATTTATCATAAATTTAGGCATATTAGTTTCCATATCAAGATCCTGTTCTTACACTTTCTCTTTATATTTTTTTAATGCTTAAATTTTGCTTTCATTAATCTCTCATGCTTTTCATTTTCTTTCTTTTACTTAGTTAACATATATCTTATTTATATTCTTATCTTGTTTATTTATGTTTCTCTTTTTTATTATGTTTAGTTAAGTTTATTATATTAAGGTGAAAAGGTAACACTAATAGTGTAAGAATAAGTATGGTATAAACTCAATATGGACCTTAATATTTGATATTAACATATTTTATATTTGTTATCTTAGTCACTATTAATACTTTGATTGTTAAATGATTAATCTAGATTTATATTGTATAATCCTTGGTACAACAAATACTTGGCAGTTTCATAGCCCAACTGTATGGTATAACTAACACATGTATTATGAAAGGAACTTGATTTATAGTTAACATAAGTTATAATCATGAATA
>NW_011500033.1:479256-480646 GCF_000495115.2 Populus euphratica
TTTCTAGTTGAGTAATAAAAAGAGTTTATACTATACTTGTTTGAAATATCATTAGTGGATCCGCTAATCTTAACAATTATTTTTATCATTGTTTAAACTTTGAATTAATATTACATTTTATATTCCTCTTTAAATGATCATCATCATCATCATTATTATTGTTATTATTATTATTTATAATTTATACAGTCAACCTTCTTATGGTTCGATCCCAATCTTATCGGGTTATTTATTACTTCGACAGTCCTTATTACTTCGATACTCTTGCACTTGGAAAAAGCCATCAATTTTTTAGCCGTGTCAAAGAACATGATTATACAAGTATAATAAAGAAAATAAAAGTCATAAACAAGAGATTAATAAAACTATAACATGAAATAAAACTTGAACATTAAACTACAAATAAAGAAAACAAGTAAGTAAATGATTTTGATCTGAACCAAGATATCTAAATGTATAGCAAATGCCTCTTTTTATAGGCTAAAATTTAGAACTATTGATTTGATGACTAATTATTGAGTAGGTGACCACCTCTTGACTTGATAACAATCTTTATCTTCTTGTCTGAAGAAAACATCATTGTTAACATTAACATTTGAACAGATAGTCTCATAAAAGTTTTGAAAAATTATTTCAGCTTTCCAACAAAATAAGAATGGAGTCATTTAGACTTCTATAACTTAAGATATGGGTTGAACACTGAACAGTGTCTAGGCTACAAGACAAATTCAAGCTTTTCTTTTGATGCTAAGATTTGGATTTTTAAACAGCAGAATTGAATTTTAGACTCTCATGAATGTTTTAAGCCTATATCTTAACTTTCTAGCCATATAAACTAAATTAAAATCCAAAATCTATAGCTCCAGATATGACCCAATGACTAAATAGTGTTCTAGTTTGAATTAAATCAGCATCTGTTTTATAAGTTTATCCTTTTTCTTTATCTTTTCACTTTTAATAGTTAATCACATCAATCAATCATTTGAATTGTGAGATATGCTTGTATTTAAAATCAACATTTACCATTAATTAAAGCTATCTTATATTATCATTCTTGTTATTATAAAACATGTTTAAGTTAGAGAATTTAATGATATTTTAATTGCATTATGGTGATATAAAGCCTTAATGAGAATGCACTTTTAAGTACTAATCAACTACCCTCACATCAAAATAAATATAGCCTCATCAAGAGGCGACTATACTCATAATCAAATAATTAACTAAATGGTCATATTAAGAGATGACTACCTTTAAAGAAACTAATTGACACGACTAAAAGATTGATGTCTTCTCCCAAGTGCAGGAGTGTCGAAGTAATAAATAACCCGGCAAGACCGGGGTCGAACCACAAGGAGGTTAATTGTACAAATTATAAACAACAATAATA
>NW_011500033.1:487484-493799 GCF_000495115.2 Populus euphratica
TTAAAGCAAATAAAACAAATATAATCTCGTCGAGAGACGACTACTTTCATAATCAAATAATCAAATTAATAGTCTCATTAAGAAACAACTACCCTCAAAGTAAATAAAGTAAATATAGTCTCATTGATAGATAACCACCTTCATAATCAAATAAATATATTTTTTGGAAGGTGACTACTCTCAAGGAAAATAAAGCAAACATAGTCTCATCAAGAGGTGATTACCTTCATAATTAAGTAAATAATTTCATTAGAAGGCCACTACCATTAAAGTAAACATAGTCTCATCAAAAGGCAACTACCCTCATAATCAAATAAAAAAATAAATGGTTTTATTGGGAGGATATTATCCTTCAAGAAAGTAAAATAAGCATGGTCTCATCAAAAGGATATTACCCTCATAATTAAATAAATAATCTTGTTGAAAGGGGATTACCCTAAAAGCAAATAAAACAAATATAGTCTTATTAAGAGGTAACTATTCTTATAATAAAATAATTAAATAAATAGTCTCATTGGGAGACGACTATCCTCAATTAAAAATAAAACAAATATAGTTTCATTACGAGGCAACTACCTTTATAATAAAATAATCTAATAAATAGTTTCATTGAGAGACAACTATTCTTAAAGCAAGTAAAACAAACACAGTCTCATCGAGAGGCTAGTAACCTCATAATCAACTAATGAAACAAATAATCTTATTAAAAGATGATTACCTTTAAATAAAATAAAAATAATAATAAAATAAAATAAATATTCTTGTTAAAAGGCAATTATCCTCGAAGAAAATAAAACAAACATAGTCTTATTAAGAGATGACTATCCTCAAAATAGGTGAAATAAAAAAGTGACATTAATTGTATAGTTTAGCTTGACTTACCTAGCTATAAGATTTGGATAATGATCTTTGATGGAGACTCAACCTTAAATTCTTAATGGCAATGCTTGTACTTTGTCATGTTAAGGTTGAACTTCTTAATGGCAATGCTTAAATTTTTTTATTGCAAGGCTTGAAATACTTGATGACATGACTTGAACTTCCTAGTTGCTTAGCTTAAAATTACTAATGATAGGCTTGAACCTTATGATTATAAAGCTTGGAACCTCATGATGATAAGGTTTGAAAATTCCTAATGATAAAGTTTGAAACTTTTTATTATAGGGCTTGGACTTTCTGATGATAGGTTTTGAATATTTTGATTACATATTTTGGAACTTTATAATAATAGGGCTTGAAATGTCGTATTGGTAGGGCTTGGATTTTCTGATGATAGGATTTGGACTTTCTAATTACAGGGCTTAGAATTTCTTATTGCAAAGCTTGAACCTTCTAATTATAGTGGTTAGAACCTTCTAATAATAATGCTTCAAATTTCCTTATGATAAAGATTGAAATTCTTAATTACAGGGCTTAGATTTCCTTATGCTAAGGAGCTTAGAACTTCTTATTGGCAAGGCTTGAAATCTACTAATGATAAGGCTTGAAACATCTTGATAATAGGATTTTAACTTTTTGATCATAAGGATCGAACCTTCTTATTGAAAAGCTTGGAAATTCTTGATTCTTTTTATTGAAAAGCTTGGAAATTCTTGATTGTAGGGCTTGAACTTCTTGAATGATAGGACTTGAATTTCTTGAGTGCTCGACTTGAACTTTCTAATTATAGGGCTTAAGATTCTTGATGACAAGGTTGAAATATAGATGTCTTTTCTAAAGCAACAATTTATTATGATTTATTTAAGAAGCATAACTTTGGATTCAAATAAAAACACAACTTATATATTTTAAAAGTTTAATATTTCTTTTCCTATTATCCATAACTTCAAAGACATTTGGCTTTATAAGTGTCAATAACTAAGTACTAGCTTACTTGAACTATTTATGTGATCATAATACCTTCAATGTATATATGATTTTACCTTCATAACTTTTAATCATTAATTAAGCATGGTTCATCCACCATATTAGTTTAGCTCACATTAACTCTCCTTGTTATTTCCCTAAGTGTAGTTTAAAGATTTCTATTTATTATTTCATATTCTTGTCATCACTATGAAGAAGTTATCACCTCTACTATTTATAGCTAGTGAATGAGTTCTTTAATTCATTGCTTGGCTATTATATTTTTTTTTAAAGATGATTGTCCCTAACTAATATAATTATGTTAATCACTTTTAATAGCCATTATATTTGCATCATCATCCTTATATTTTACCAATAGCTTTGTAAATTCAGCTTATAAGAAAATTTTATTAAAAAACATTTTTTTTTGAAATAATCCTTTATTATTTTAACACTATGCCATAAAATTTAATGATTGTATTCATGTAGGTCCAATTATTAAAGTCAAATAATAGAGCTATAAATATGAAAGTATTTTCATCTTTTGGACATTTATGTCATAAGACCAAAATATGTCATTCAAATACTAAGGTGCAACTTTGGATTTTTTGTAAGCATATAAGAAAATGAGTATACAAAGAAAAGGATATCCCAAAATTTCCATCTCTTTTTAAGAAATGGCTTGAACAGATTCTTTGAAAAATTAAAAACTATTTTGTAAAGAAATTATTGGATTCCAAAAGGAAAGTCTTGACTTTCTTAAAAGATATGACACCTTGCTTTTTGTTATGTTGATTTTGCCCATGATATAATGTCATAAAGAATAATATACAACACAAATTAGTCATTATTGCATTTGAAAAATATTATTCTTCTCTTTTAAAGGCTAAAACTTATCAACATAAACAAATGATTGTTTTATAATAAAAAGCTTTTAGAAGAACATAATATAGGTTAAAGTTCATGTATATGAAAGAATATGACATGTAGAAGGCTCAAATGGTGTTTAAGGGTGTGAAAACATATGATCACTTATTTTGTGTGGCGATCTTCTAGGTTTACCGCTAATTTTGACATTTTAGTAATTGATCTCACCTTAATCTCAATTCTCTAAGTTCTATCTCATTTTTTCCATTAACAATTTGTCTTTAATTATATTAAAGATACTTTGTAGAGTTTTTTTTATTACTTTTTTCTCTTTTAAAACACTTGCCAACCCTTTCATATTTTCTCATTTCTTTCTATTTAGAGAATTTCATGATCATTCAAAAACTTCTAACACAAGCCCTTAGGATGAGAGGTAATACTAATTTAGGTTATTATCTAATAAATATTTAAGGCTCAAAGTTAGACAATAAAGGATAAGTTTTTATTTATGAAAGATATTCTAAAAATGGCTTTTTTCATATCAAATCCAAACTACTCATATCGACAAATCTTAGCCTTATTCAAATATCATTATTAATTAAGAAAACCATATTGTTAACCTTGAAGAAAAAGTGGCAGGACCATAACCTGAATGTATAATATTCATTATCATTTAGATCATCAAATCACTTATTCCATTTTATTTGTTAGACATGGAAAAGATAATTTTAGAGATAAAAAAGAAGTTTGGAAGTTAGTCCTCACTCTTATATGCTTTATTAAAGGTGAAAAGGTTATTTTAGGTTTCAATGAGAGGTATTAACCGCTAGATTTGCTTGATATATTTTGAAATTTAACCAATTATTTAGGAATATTAAATATTATTTTTATATAAATATCTCTTGATTTCAAAATAATAATTTGATATAAAAGGAAAGGAAATAATTTTAAAATATATAATATAATCCAAAAATATATGAAAAAAAGGTTGTAATGGCCTTATTTGTAAAGTACAACAATAAAATGGGTTAACAATGTAACTTTTCATATCAACAACTTTGTTAGACATTTGTGGTTTTATAACATTCATTAGATGTCTCATCATTTGCTATGATGATGATGAGTTCGTAATGATATAGAATATATTATTATCCCTTAAAAATATAATATGGCTCTTATTCACCAACTATTGGACTTGACACCTTAAATTCTTGTGTTTTTCAATTAGATAGCCCAAAATCCAATCATGATGTTCACATTTAGTGTTTAGATCATACAACCTAGGCATGGTTGTTGTATGATTTTTTTTAAAAATGGTGTAATATGTCTCATATCTATAAGGTATTGGTAGACAATGTTGAGTGTAAAAGGTATCTTGATCTTGAACAATAACACTTAAGAAGTTGACAATACTTGAGATGATCAATTAGGATGTCTAGGGGATAAATTATGTTTTTCAAGATTCATAATTTGAGGGCCATTTTTTTATACGTCATTTCGCTTAATGTTAATATTTATTGTTGAATTTGATTTCGCTTAATGTTAATATTTATTGTTGAATTTGTTATTCTTCCTACTTTTACATCATGCTCATTCCTTTCTATTGCAGTCAAAATATTCATTAAATGGGTTAAGGAATTACTAATTAATTATTCAAAGTATAGAGACTTGAAGGTGTTAATGAAAATAAATATGAGTTTTTTCTATAATAAAATTTTAAAATTCTTTTCATTGGATTTGTTTCAAATACTCGTTCTTTTTTTTTTTAAATCATTTCTCTATTAAAGAATTGTAAAATTCTAGTAAAACCCTATTTATCCTCTTCTATCATAACTCCCTCTTCTTCACATGCATTCTAATAACACATATTTATCTCTCTAAAACTCTTATTCAAACCCCTTAATTTATCTTATTTTTTCTTTTAAACCCTTTTATTTTTTCCCTCTCCATGACACAACAAGACTCACCATGTGCTATCACATTTGCTATCAGCCTAAATGAAAAGTTCTATCCAAATACAAACACAATTGATAGTCATTGATTGTATTAATAATTTAATTTATAATATTTTAACTTAAAAACTATAAAATTAATGCATGTAATTTTTAGTAATTTTATTTTCAAAATTATTTTTAAATAAAGTTCTAATTAAACACTCTGAAATTGTTTTTTATTTAATATTAATTTTAATTATAGTTTTAATTAAATATATATTTTATCAAATCAATCATAATTAAAAAGTGTTTTTTTAATTATTTTTTTTAAACACACACGATAAAAACTACAACAATGCTAGACACACCGGCCCAAATCAGTTAACCGAAACTCCCCAAATCAGTTAATCGAAATTCCAAAACCCAAACCACTTGTGTTATTGTGCACCAGCTAGTTAATGAAAGATGATCATAAATGACCGTGTTATGCAATAATTAAAATATTTAAGAGATTTTCTTTTTAGGTAAATACCTTTTATTTTATGATGATGATCATGTTTAAAACTTTAAATATTGCTGCTGCTGCTAATAATAATAACAAATACACACACTGTTAGAGAGTAAAATGTAGTATCAACCATCCGAATTCACAACAGATAAATGTTGTTTTGAATACTTCAAGAGATTAATATAATGGTCCTGTTTATTGATTAGATCCAAATCGATTTAGACTTACAAGACAAACAACATTCGGAAGACGGCACATAGAGACTTGGACAAAAATATCACCCCTCCTATGGATGGTGAGTCTACTTTTTATTATTCGTATGATGTTGATGATGATGGCAGCGGCATGAGAACAAGTTAAGCATTAGTGATATTTGAATTTCAAGTTCTCCAATGACTGTATTTGGATGAACAGATAGGTTTCCTCAGACAGTTTTTTAATTCGGTAGCAAAAGTTGATTATCTCACCTTGAGACATGGTTTTATCTCGGTAATGATCTTCCAAATACTCCACTAATCTTCCTGCATTAAACTTTATATAACTGGTGTGTGTGTGTGTCATCATAAGAATACATGAGATGATCAAACCTGTCTTCACCATGCTCACTGATGTATGGTGATGTGTGCACTTTCAAGGCTCTCTTGTCAACCAGGAACGTCAACCATTTCAATTTCCAAGAATACATACAGCGATCCTTAGACGACGATTTCAAGGCCGTTGTTAGCATTAGGTATTCTCACAAGCTAACAACTATCCTCATGGTTAACTTTTTTTCCTTTTCTTTTTCATTCCATATATATAGATCTCATTAAACACATACAGATCTATGCATTTATACATGCCTCTTTTTGGCAGTCCTTTAAAGTGGTTTTTGGTGGTAATTTTCTTGCTGCTGGACGTACATGGTAAATTCGGTTTGCCGTTCATCCTCTGTATTCAAGCATAATTAAATTATTTATGCTTCATTTTCTTTGCAATTATATATTTCTTCACATGCTTTTTTTTTTCTGGGACGTTCAGGTTGGAATGTATATCACTGGATTTCCTATGTTCCACTCGTGGTAATTAACTAAATTTATTCAAGCATTGTTACTGATTTTATTACAACGGAAATGGTATATACTGTAACTATCGGTAGCCATATCTGTGCTCTAAAAGGGG
>NW_011500033.1:494989-500644 GCF_000495115.2 Populus euphratica
AGAGAAAATTCATATATATATATATATATATATATATATAGACACACACACACACAGAACTCACTGGTACGTAGAAAGATTGTATATATATATGACCATCAACACTGGTATGGGTTATCATAACCCAGAAATAATTCGACTGTAAGTGTTAGAGGAATTATTTGGCATGTTATGACTATATATTTGAAGATACTACAGTTATAGTGTCTTCAAATAGCATCTTCAAATTGCCAACTATTAAATATTTTTATTGTTATATGTTATATAGCAGTAACTTATCTTATCATTTAGCATGCAATTTAACTAATTATCTTATAATTATGTTAGTTATTAATATCATTTACAATTATGAATAAAAAAATATTATTATTCTTAAAAGAAAAATAAATACTTTCCACTTCTTAGTGATAGAAGTTTAACATAAAGAAAAGGAAAAGCTCATTGTTTTCATTTTATTTAAAGTGTTATATAATACATGTTTGTTATAGAGGTAACAAAGAATGAAATCTTATCCTGTATAGCTCATAGAAACAATCAGATTTGCATTTAAACTATTCAAATCAACTAATAATAGAGTAGTTGTTATCTAATATACCTCCTTAAAATAAGTCATGACAAGAAAGGCCAATCTTGGTTTTGAGAGATTGAAACTTTGAATGGAGCAATTATTTTGTAAGCACGTAAGCAAGTTAATCATTGGATGAAATATGAGCCACACACAAAGAACTTGTATAGACTTGACCCCGAATAAAATGAAAGTCTATTACAACATGTTTCATTCTTAAATGAAACATTGGATTATAACATAGTTAAGTAGCTCCAATATTGTCGTAATAGACTAGGAGCATAAGGTAAATCAATTCGAAGATCAATAAAGAGATAATAAAGCCATTTGAATTCAGCTACAGTAGCTGCTACAGATTGATATTTAGCTTTTATAGAAGAACTTGTGATTAGTACTTAAAAGTGTATTTTTATCAAGGTTTTATATCATCATTTTGCACTTGAAGTATCAATAATTTCTTAACTAGAACATGTTTTATAATAATATATCTAATAAATATAAAATATCTTTAATTTATGGTAAATATTTATCTTAAATATAGGCCTATCACATAAATAAAAGGATTGATTGATGAGTTTAACTACTAAAATTGAGAAGATAAAGAGAGGGCTAAGTTTAGAAAAGAGATGCTGATTCAGTTTAAACTGGAACACTATTCAGTCATTAGGTCATATTTAGAGCTGTAGATCTTGGATTTTAGTTTAGTCAAATCAGTCATTACTCTTCATAGTAGTAAGGTTGTTGAAAAACTCACTCTTTAACTTTATAAGAAAGATGATGAGTTAATCTCTAAGAGTAAGAAAGGGATTGAATTTGAACATTGCAAAAAAAAAAAAAACTGATTTCCCACCAATACTTCCATTTCTTCATGTAATGACCAAACAAAAGAAAGTTAATCACAACTCTAAAATCTTTGAAACTTTCAAACAGGTAAGGATTAATATACTTTTGTTGGATACTATTAAATAGGTATCTTCTTATGCTAAATTTTTGAAAGATCTGTGTATTGTGAAGAGAAAACTTAAAGTGAAAATGAAAACCTTTTTAGCCGAACAAGTATGTGTCATTCTTTAAAAAAATAATGCTTTGAAATATAAAGACCCTAGTTGTTCAACAATTTTTTACTTTATTGAAGAACATAAAATTAAAAGAGATTTACTTGATCTTGGAGCTAGTGTGAATTTACTTTCATATTCAGTTTTTTAAAGTCTCAATCTAGGTAAGTTAAAACCAACTTCTGTAACTTTCTTACTTATTAATAGATTTGTAAAGGTACCTAGAGGAATAGATGAGGATGTATTAGTACAAGTTGATAAATTTATTTATCTTATGGATTTTATTATCTTGGGCATATAACCTGTTGAAGCACGTAATTCATTTTCTGTTATGTTAGGACGTTCATTTCTTATAACTTTTAATGCATTGATTAATTGTAGAAATTGACTGATGAAACTATCATTTAAAAACATGACATTAGAGATGAATATTTTTAACATTTGCAAGTAACCTAAAGATGATAATGATTTATAGGAAGTAGATAATATTGAAGAATCAGTTTATAATCAATTTAAATCTACCTTAAGTAAAACTGAGTTTGATGGATCTAAAGAATTACAAATGATTTATTCTCAAGAAGAAATCGAGGATAAAAAAGGCACCGAAAATATTAATATGGATCTTGTGTCAAAATTGATAATAGATTCGATATCTGACATCCCACCAATCGATGATTACTTTCTTAACGAAACCTTACTTTCTCTTAGTCCAATGCCTTGATTTGCTAAAAATATTAATTTTCTTACTTCAGGATTTTTGTCAATTCACTAAAGTACCGAAAACAAAGGAAAGTTTTTGAACGAAGTGAAGAATTTTTATTGGGATGACCTTTACTTATTCAAATATTGTCCTGATCAAATATTTCAAAGATGTATTTAGAACAATGAGGTAAGTAGTATAATTAAACTTTATTATTCTGAAGCATATGGGAGTCATTTCTCATTAAAGAAAACCACTATAAAAATCTTACAATGTGAATTTTATTGGCCCACCATATTCAAAGACACACATATGTTTTACAAAGCTTGTGAAAAATATCAAAAGTCAGGATTTATTTCAGAACATAAAGAGTTTATAGATAATCTTCTAGTGACTTTTGGGACATATCCTAGTAGTAATATGCAGTGTGCATTTCATGACTTATGACTCCATTTTCATAAAGAATATACTCAGTATAGTCTTGGAAATCTGATTTAAAAAGACTGTATTTGCCAGTTTCTAAAAAGACTGGATGAAAAGCTTATCCCCGACCCATTGAGGGCATTTAAGCCGTTCTTGGATGTAAAATCAAGAAAAGATATGAGCCACAATCGCAACTACCTATACATGCATATATGACACGACGAAAAGATTGTTGTCTTCTCCCAAGTGCAGGAGTGTCGAAGTAATAAATAACCCGGAAAGACCGGGGTCGAACCACAGGGAGATTAAAGGAGGTTCCAATCAGATTATATATTGTTAACATGATTACATTAGTCATCTTATTCAATTAATGCTAATACTTGTAAATCTCGTCAAGCATTCATGATTATAACTTATGTTAACAATAAATCAAGTTCCTTTCATAGCTCAGGTGTCGGTTATACCATACATTATGGGCTATGAAAGTGCCAAGCATTTGTTGTACCAAGTGTTATACAACATAAATCAAGATTAGTCATTTAACAAGCAAAGTATTAAAGAGTGAACAAGATAACAAATATAAAACATGTTAGTATCAAACATTAAGGTCCATATTAAGTTTACATTATACTTATTCTTACACCATTAGTGTAACCTTTTCACCTTGACATAATTAACTTAGCTAGACATAATGAAAGAAAGCAAAATAGATAAACAAAATAAGAACATAAAAGTTAACTAAGTAAAGGAAAGGAAATGAAAGGCATAAACTTAATATTAATGAAAACAAAGCATAAAAAATACAAAGAGAGAAAGGAAGAGCATGATCTTGATCTGGAAACCAAGATGCCTAAATGCATGGCAAATGCCTCCTTTTATAGGCCAAAAATGGGAACTATTGATTTGATGACTAATTGATAAGTGGGTGGCCAACTTTTGACTTGGTGACAATCCTTATCTTCTCTTGTCTGCCCAAAACGTCATTGATAACGTCAAAACTGGAGCCAGTTGCAAACATGAAAGTTGTAGGCAATTGTCTCAGCTTTCTTGTGTAAAAACTTCAGCTCATTTGGACTTCTAGAACTCTAGATATGGCCAAAATACCGAACAGTGCTCGGGCTGGAAGACAGATTCGGGCTTCTTTGTTGTTGCTACAATTTGGACTTGATAATGGCCTTTTTAGATCTTGGGCTCCATATGAAAGTTGTAGGCCTATGTCTTACCTTTCCATCCATATAAATTTGACCTAAATCTGAGATATATAGCTCCAGATATGACCCATTTACCGAACAGTGTTCCGGTTTGGATTGCACCGACATCTCTTTTCTAAGTTTGGCCATCTCTTTATCCTTGCAATTTAAGTTCTTCAAGTCATCAATCAATCCTTTCATTTATGTGATAGGCCTTCATTAAAAATAGACATTTACCACAATTTATAGGTATCTTATATTATTAGATACATTATTATAAAACATATTTTAGTTAAGGAGTTATTGATACTTCAAGTGCAAAATGATGATATAAAACCATGATAAAAATGCACTTTTAAGTACTAATCAATATACTTTTTCAAAAAATAATAATAAATAAATAAATAGAGAGAGAGAGAGAGAGAGACTCCAGGTGGCCTACATATAGATGGTATGATTGCTTTTTTAATTTCTCATCTATAAAATTTTCTCTTCCTACCTTTCATTTCTACTTAACCCATATATTAAACAAATATAGAAGTGTGTAGAAATGGTAGGTTCCTCAAGTCATCATATAAAAAATATTTATGTTTTCATTGGATCTAGTCCTGAAAAAGAAAAGGAGTTTTTAGAATCAGCAAATAATCTTGATCAGGTACTAGCTAAGAGAAGATTTATTTAGTGTATAAGGCAGGCAACCTTGGGTTAATAGGGGGTGTCAATAGCTGTATTTTTAAAAGGTAGTTAAGTTTTGGGGGTCGTCCCTCAAGCTTTACTAAAAGGGGATATCATTGAAAAAATAATTGAAAAGGAACTACAGATCTCTACAATGTCTGATCAAATAAATTCAATGTTTGATCATACTGACGCCTTCATTGCTTTATCAGGTGGTCTGGGTACATTAAAGGAGATCTTTTATATTTTCTATTGGGGCCAAATGCACATTCACCATAAACTCATAGGTCTCTTAAATGTTAATTGTTTTTATGATAATTTATTATCTTTTCTAAATCAAGCTGTAGAACAATAATTTTTAACATCTTCGATATGACAAATCATAATCTCTACTATTGTTACTGAACAATTGATTGACCAACTATAATATTTCATTCCTGTAATTGATCCAGCAATGAGTTGCATAAATTGATCAACTAAGAAAGCTGTAAAAAACTTAGATTGGATTTGAGCCTTCTTTTGTGAAACCTTGTGTCTTTTGGTTTTATTAATAGCATTATATTTTATTTTTTATTTTTTATATTTGTTTAAATGTGTTTCACGTTTGCCATTATCAGCTATTTCAGGTGATGTCTTCTATACCATATTTTTCTATATGATATTGAGGACAATGTTTTGTTTTAGTTGGAGGGAGAAGGTAGTAGCTGACAAAAAAAAAAAACTTGACACGACTAAAAAATTGATGTCTTCTCCTAAGTATAGGATCGTTGAAGTAATAAATAACCCGACAAGATTAGGGTCGAACCACAAGGAGGTTAATTATATAATAATAATAATAATAATAATAATAATAATACAAATAATGGTAATGGTGGTGGTTGAAAGAAGACTTTGAGATATAAGATTAATATTAAAATTAAACAATAATAAAAATAATTGTCAAGGTTAGAAGATCCATTAATGGTATTTCAAACAAGTATAGTATAAACTCTTTTTATTACTCAACTAGAAACCACACACAAAGAAGGTTCTAATCGGATGCTTTGT
>NW_011500033.1:500905-509616 GCF_000495115.2 Populus euphratica
GATAAGACATGTTAATAGCAAGTTGTTTAGGATATAAGCATTGAAGTCTATATTAAACTTATATTATACTTATCTCAATACCATTAGTGAAACCTTTTCACTAATGGTATAATAAACTTATCTAAACATAATAAAGAAGAGAAATATAAATAAACAAGAAGAGAATGATTAGTACTTAAAAGTATTTTTATCAAGGTTTTATATCATTATTTTACATTTAAAGTATCAATAACTTCTTAGCTAGAGCATGTTTTATAATAATATATCTAATAATATAAAATACCTTTAATTTATAGTAAATATTAATCTTAAATGCAAGCCTATCAAATAAATCAAATGATTGATTGATGAGTTTAACTACTAAAATTGAGAAGATAAAGAGAAGGTTAAACTTAGAAAAGAGATACTCGTTTAGTACAAACTAGAACACCATTCAGTTATAAGATTATAATCGGAGCTATAGAACTTGAATTTAAGTCTACTTTATATGGATGAAAAGCTAATATATAAACCTAAAACATTTATGAAGAGTCTAAGATTCAAAAAGACCGTTTTCAAGTTTAAATTGCAACAACAATAGAGAAGTCTAAATCTATTCTACAGCTCAGATACTATTCAGTGTTCAGCCCATACCTCGAGTTCTAGAAGTCCAAATACATTGATTCTTTTTTTGTTGGAAAGTTGAGGCAATTTCCTAGGACTTTCATGAGACTATCTAGTCAAATTTTGATGTTAGCAATGATATTTTGTTCAGAAAAAAAAGAAGATAAAGATTATCACCAAGTCAAAATGTGGCCACCCACTCAATAATTAGTCATCAAATCAATAGTTCTAAATTTTGGCCTATAAAAGAAAGAATTTATCATACATTTAGGCATATTGGTTTCCATATCAAGATCATGTTCTTGCTCTCTCTCTCTCTCTCTTTATATTTTTTTAATGCTTAAATTTTACTTTCATTAATCTCTCATGCTTTTCATTTTCTTTCTTTTACTTAGTTAACATATATCTTATTTATATTCTTATCTTGTTTATTTATGTTTCTCTTTTTTATTATGTTTAGTTAAGTTTATTATATTAAGGTGAAAAGCATTATGTTTAGTTAAGTTTATTATGTTAAGGTGAAAAGGTAACACTAATAGTATAAGAATAATTATAGTATAAAATCAATATGGACCTTAATATTTGATATTAATATATTTTGTATTTGTTATCTTGGTCGCTATTAATACTTTGCTTGTTAAATGATTAATCTAGATTTATATTGTATAACTCTTGGTACAATAAATACTTGGCACTTTCATAGCCCAACTGTATGGTATAACTAACACATGTGTTATGAAAGAATCTTGATTTATAGTTAACATAAGTTATAATCATGAATACCTAGCAACATTTACAACTATTAATGTGATTCAAATAAGATAACTAATGTAATCATGTTAACAATTTATAATTCGATTGAAACCTCCTTTATGTGTGGTTTCTAGTTGAATAATGAAAAGATTTTATACTATACTTGTTTGAAATACCATTAGTGGATCCATTAACCTTGATAATTATTTTTATCATTGTTTAAACTTTGCATTAATCTTACATTTTATATTCCTCTTTAAATGATCATCATCATCATCATCATTATTGTTATTATTATTATTTATAATTTATACAGTCAACCTTCTTATGGTTCGATCCCAATCTTATCGGGTTATTTATTACTTCGACAGTCCTACACTTGGAAAAAGCCATCAATTTTTTAGTCATGTCAGAGAACATGATTATACAAGTATAATAAAGAAAATAAAAGTCATAAACAAGATATTAATGAAACTATAACATGAAATAAAACTTGAACATTAAACTACAACTAAAGAAAGCAAGTAAGTAAATCATTTGGATATGAACCAAGATGTCTAAATGCATAGCAAATACCTCTTTTTATAGGCTAAAATTTAGAACTATTTATTTGATGACTAATTATTGAGTAGGTGACCACCTCTTGACTTGATAACAATTTTTATCTTCTTGTCTGAAGAAAACATCATTGTTAACATCAGCATTTGAATAAATAGTCTCATAAAAGTTCTGGAAAATTATTTTAGCTTTCCAACAAAATAAGAATGAGGTCATTTGGACTTCTAGAACTCAAGATATGGGTTGAACACTGAACAATGTCTACGCTACAACACAAATTCATACTTTTTTTTTTATGTTAAGATTTGGATTTCCAAACAGCAAAATTAAATTTTAGACTCTCATGAATGTTTTAGGCCTATATCTTAACTTTCTAGCCATACAAACTAAACTAAAATCCAAGATCTATAACTCCAGATATGACCCAATGACTAAATAATGTTCTAGTTTGAATTAAATCAGCATTTGTTTTATAAGCTTAGCCTTTTTCTTTATTTTTTCACTTTTAATAGTTAATTACATCAATCAATCATTTGAATTGTAAGATATGCTTGTATTTAAAATAAATATTTATCATTAATTAAAGTTATCTTATATTATCATACTTGTTATTATAAAGCATGCTTAAGTTAGAGAATTTAATGATATTTTAAATACACTATGGTGATATAAAGTCTTTATGAGAATGCACTTTTAAGTAGTAATCAATTACTTTCAGATCAAAATAAATATAGCCTCATCTAGAGGCAACTATACTCATAATCAAATAATTAACTAAATGGTCATATTAAGAGATGACTACCTTTAAAGAAAATAATCAAATAAATAGACTCATTAGGGGCTTACTACCCTTAAAGCAAATAAAACAAATATAATCTCGTCGAGAGATGACTACTTTCATAATCAAATAATCAAATTAATAGTCTCATTAAGAAACAACTACCCTCAAAGTAAATAAAGCAAATATAGTCTCATTGATAGATAACCACCTTCATAATCAAATAAATATATTTTTTATAAGGTAACTACTCTCAAAGAAAGTAAAGCAACTATAGTCTCATCGAGAGGTGATTACCTTCATAATTAAATAAATAATCTTATTAGAAGGCCACTACCATTAAAGTAAACATAGTCTCATCAAAAGGCAACTACCCTCATAATCAAATAAAAAAATAAATGGTTTTATTGGGAGGATATTATCCTTCAAGAAAGTAAAATAAGCATGGTCTCATCAAAAGGATATTACCCTCATAATTAAATAAATAATCTTGTTGAAAGGGAATTACCCTAAAAGCAAATAAAACAAATATAGTCTCATCAAGAGGTAAAAACTCTTATAATAAAATAATTAAATAAACAGTCTCATTGGGAGATGACTACCCTCAATTAAAAATAAAACAAATATAGTTTCATTACGAGGCAACTACCTTTATAATAAAATAATCTAATAAATAGTTTCATTGGGAGACAACTATTCTTAAAGCAAGTAAAACAAACACAGTCTCATCGAGAGGCTAGTAACCTCATAATCAAATAATGAAACAAATAATCTTTTTAAAAGATGATTACCTTTAAAGAAAATAAAACAAAAATAATAAAATAAAATAAATATTCTTATTAAAAGGAAATTATCCTCAAAGAAAATAAAACAAACATAGTCTCATTGAGAGATGACTATCCTCAAAATAGGTGAAATAAAAAAGTGACATTAATTGTATAGTTTAGCTTGACTTACCTAGCTATAAGATTTGGATGATGATCTTCGATTGAAACTCAACCTTAAATTCTTAATGGCAATGCTTGTACTTTGTCATGTTAAGGTTGAACTTCTTAATGGCAATGCTTAAATTTTTTTATTGCAAGGCTTGAAATACTTGATGACATGACTTGAACTTCCTAGTTGCTTAGCTTAAAATTACTAATGATAGGCTTGAACCTTATGATTATAAAGCTTGGAACCTCATGATGACAAGGTTTGCAAATTCCTAATGATAAAGTTTGAAACTTTTTATTATAGGGCTTGGACTTTCTGATGATAGGTTTTGAATATTTTGATTACATATTTTGGAACTTTATAATAATAGGGCTTGAAATGTCGTATTGGTAGGGCTTGGATTTTCTGATGATAGGATTTGGACTTTCTAATTACAGGGCTTAGAATTTCTTATTGCAAAGCTTGAACCTTCTAATTATAGTGGTTAGAACCTTCTAATAATAATGCTTCAAATTTCCTTATGATAAAGATTGAAATTCTTAATTACAGGGCTTAGATTTCCTTATGCTAAGGAGCTTAGAACTTCTTATTGGCAAGGCTTGAAATCTACTAATGATAAGGCTTGAAACATCTTGATAATAGGATTTTAACTTTTTGATCATAAGGATCGAACCTTCTTATTGAAAAGCTTGGAAATTCTTGATTCTTTTTATTGAAAAGCTTGGAAATTCTTGATTGTAGGGCTTGAACTTCTTGAATGATAGGACTTGAATTTCTTGAGTGCTCGACTTGAACTTTCTAATTATAGGGCTTAAGATTCTTGATGACAAGGTTGAAATATAGATGTCTTTTCTAAAGCAACAATTTATTATGATTTATTTAAGAAGCATAACTTTGGATTCAAATAAAAACACAACTTATATATTTTAAAAGTTTAATATTTCTTTTCCTATTATCCATAACTTCAAAGACATTTGGCTTTATAAGTGTCAATAACTAAGTACTAGCTTACTTGAACTATTTATGTGATCATAATACCATCAATGTATATATGATTTTACCTTCATAACTTTTAATCATTAATTAAGCATGGTTCATCCACCATATTAGTTTAGCTCACATTAACTCTCCTTGTTATTTCCCTAAGTGTAGTTTAAAGATTTCTATTTATTATTTCATATTCTTGTCATCACTATGAAGAAGTTATCACCTCTACTATTTATAGCTAGTGAATGAGTTCTTTAATTCATTGCTTGGCTATTATATCAAATAATAGAGCTATAAATATGAAAGTATTTTCATCCTTTGGACATTTATGTTATAAGACCAAAATATGTCATTCAAATGCTAAGGTGTAACTTTGGATTTTTTGTAAGCATATAAGAAAATGAGTATGTGAAGAAAAGGTTATCCCAATATTTCCATCTCTTTTTAAGAAATGGCTTGAACGGATTCTTTGAAAAATAAAAAACTATTTTGTAAAGAAATTATTGGATTCCAAAAGGAAAGTCTTGACTTTCTTAAAAGACATGACACCTTGCTTTTTGTTATGTTGATTTCGCCCATGATATAATGTCATAAAGAATAATAAACAACACAAATTAGTCATTATTGCATTTGAAAAAAATTATTTTTCTCTTTTAAAGGCTAAAACTTATCAACATAAACAAATAATTATTTTATAATAAAGAGCTTTTAAAAGAATATAATATAGGTTAAAGTTCATGTATATGAAAGAATATGACATATAGAAGACTCAAATGGTGTTTAAGGGTGTGTAAACATATGATCACTTATTTTGTGTGGCGATCTTCTAGGTTTACCATTAATTTTGACATTTTAGTAATTGATCTCACCTTAATCTCAATTCTCTAAGTTCTATCTCATTTTTTTCATTAACAATTTGTCTTTAATTATATTAGAGATACTTTGTAGAGTTTTTTTATTACTTTTTTCTCTTTTAAAACACTTGCCAACCCTTTCATATTTTCTCATTTCTTTCTATTTAGAGAATTTCATGATCATTCAAAAACTTCTAACACAAGCCCTTAGGATGAGAGGTAATACTAATTTAGGTTATTATCTAATAAATATTTAAGGCTCAAAGTTAGACAATAAAGGATAAGTTTTTATTTATGAAAGATATTCTAAAAATGGCTTTTTTCATGTCAAATCCAACTACTCATATCGACAAATCTTAGCCTTATTCAAATATCATTATTAATCAAGAAAACCATATTGTTAACCTTGGAGAAAAAGTGGTAGGACCATAACCTGAATGTATAATATTCATTATCATTTACATCATCAAATCACTTATTCCATTTTAGACTTATTTTATACAAGATGTTTTTTTCATTATTTGTTAGACATGGAAAAGATAATTTTAGAGATAAAAAAGAAGTTTGGAAGTTAGTCCTCACTCTTATATGCTTTATTAAAGGTGGAAAAGGTTATTTTAGGTTCCAATGAGAGGTATTAAACACTAGATTTACTTGATATATTTTGAAATTTAACCAATTATTTAGGAATATAAAATATTATTTTTATATAAATACCTCTTGATTTCAAAATAATAATTTGATATAAAAAAAGGAAATAATTTTAAAATATATCATATAATCCCAAAATATATGAAAAAAAGGTTGTAATGGCCTTATTTGTAAAGTACAACAATAAAAATGGGTTAACAATGTAACTTTTTATATCAACTACTTTGTCAGACATTTGTGATTTTATAACATTCATTAGATGTTTCATCATTTGCTATGATGATGAGGAGTTCGTAATGATATAGAATATATTATTATCCCTCAAAAATATAATATGACTCTTATTCACCAATTTTTAGACTTGACACCTCAAATTCTTGTGTTTTTCAATTAGATAGTGCAAAATCCAATTATGATGTTCACATTTAGTGTTTGGATCATACAACTTTGGCATGGTTGTTGTATGATTTTTTTTTTAAAATGGTGTAATATATCTCATATCTATAAGGTATTGGTAGACAATGTTGAGTGTAAAAGGTATCTTGATCTTGAACAATAACACTTAAGAAGTTGACAATACTTGAGATGATCAATTAGGATATCTAGGGGATAAATTAAGATATTTTTCAAGATTCATAATTTGAGGGTCATTTTGTTATACGTCATTTCGCTTAGTGTTAATATTTATTGTTGAATTTTTTATTCTTCATACTTTTACATCATGCTCATTCCTTTCTATTGCAGTTAAAATATTCATTAAATGGGTTGAGGAATTACCAATTAATTATTCAAAGTATAAAGACTTGAAGGTGTTAATGAAAATAAATATGAGTTTCTCTAATAAAGGAGATTGAATTCACACCCCTACTTCTCACCACCTGAGGGCTCTTTTTTTCATCACTTATTGTTTCATACTTTAAAGGGCAAACATGTTTGAAGTCACTTTCATGTTAAACTTATACTAGTATATATATTTATCGACCAGATCTGTATACTTGATCTAGATTCCATCTACACTTATATATAATGTCAATGCAACACCATTCTAACTTATTTGGAAGAAAAGAATGAGAAGTTTGTCATTATTAATTGCTTCTACCATCTTGATATAATATTTTCTCAAGTGGGTCGTAGGATATTTAACGCCTAAATACTTAATGAATTTAGTCACCTCAAACTTTTATAGAATGGTTGTATCTAATAACAAACACATTTTAAATGCCTTTATAGAATCATACATATTCATAACCTCAATTGCCTTTAAATGCTCTTTAATTGCTATAACTTTCTATTTCTGTTAGTTTTTTAACATCTTATTCTTCAATAAACTTCTTGTTCAAGACTTCTTTTACTATAGCCTCTAAAGTAGAGTCAAACCTCACTTATTGGTAGATTAAAAGCATAAAAAGAAGATGAAGAGCTTTTAGAAACTAAGCATCAGGAGCTAAGGGAATGTGTTGTGATGTGTGTACTTTCAAAGTATTCTCTTTATTAAGGTGCCTTCATCAGATGACCTAATCTAAAAACTTTGTTCAAGCAAACTAGTAAGCCTAGTTATTTAACTTATCATAAATTACATATCCTTACATTAGTTTTTCTCGAAAATGATTCTTCCATCATTTTCCATGACTTGGTCCAATATAGTCTTTCAAGGAAAATTAAGCTTTCAAATTATGGTTTGTGTTTGGTCATCAACTCTATGAAGAAACACCAAATTAGCATGTATAAGTATGATCATTAATAATAATAATAATAAAAAAAGATTGGTTGGGTTCGATATAGAGTAACATTTTGTGGCATGTGACAAGAATTGTTGAATCTTTAAACATTGTAAAGGAGTTTGACTATAATTTTGATGTCCTTAAATTCTAAGATAAATCTTTCTTTTATGGCTAGACATTATTCATTTATAGGTTTTGGCATGGCTAAAAAAAAAAGAGGGTAACATGTTCTGGATTTTCTATCTCGTTTTTTAGGGATGATTTGGCTAGAAAATGGACGATTAAAGAGGGAGGAACAAGGTTGTTTGTTGATTTATGGTAGTGTTATGATTAGTTAGGTTTTATTTATGCAATATCTAATATTAGTTTGGTTTGGTTGTGACAAAAGAAATTTTTTTACTAGAGATGGAGAAGAAAAGGAGGTGAGGGTGTAGTTGTAGAAGAAAAATTTATTAGCTAGGTCTACTAAAATGGATAGTTAAATAGGGCGAAAAAATGTTGTTTGGTGATCCGTGGTGGTGTTATAGTTAGCTGGGTGTTGTTGGTGCAGTTCTAATGTTAATAAAGTTTGGTTATGATGAGAGAAATTTTGTTACCATAGACGGAGAAAGAAAAGAGATGAAGGTGTCGTTGTAGGAGAAAAAATTAATTAACTAGATCTGGTAGTTTTTTTATTAGTACTTAAAAGTGCATTTTTATCAAGGTTTTATATCATCATTTTGCACTTGAAGTATCAATAACTCCTTAACTAAAGCATGTTTTATAATAACATATCTAATAATATAAGATACCTTTAAGTTGTGGTAAATGGTCGTTTTAAATGCAGGTCTATCACATAAGTGAAAGGATTGATTGATGAGTTTAAGAACT
>NW_011500033.1:510532-529659 GCF_000495115.2 Populus euphratica
TATTGTCGTTTATAATTTGTATAATTAACCTCCCTGTGGTTCGACCCCGGTCTTGTCGGGTTATTTATTACTTCGACACTCCTGCACTTAGGAGAAGACATTAATCTTTTCGTCGTGTCATTTTTCTTTTCTTTTCTTTGAACTATATTAGACTATTTTCTTGAAAAGAAAAGGAAATTTTTTTTTTTTGGTGTTTGTGTCCCTCATATTTATATTGTTTGGACCTATGCAAAATAAAAATAAAAAAGACAAGGTGGAAAAGATATTGTTAATAAAATTTTATATTGTTTCCTTCTTGAATGTGGATTTCTCATTAAATAATTTTATTTTTAGAATCTCTCTAGGATTTTAAAATTATATTTGACTTCTTATTTATTTTTCCAATCTTATCTTGATTCTCTATTTATTTTTCCATATTTAATCTGATCACCTATTATATATTTTTAGTCATTTGTCAACTTGATCCTCTTTTTCTCCTTTTCCTTTCATTTCACCCCTTAATTTTTTTTCTCTTTCAGCTTATCACACATAAAAAAAATAATGAAAATTATAAAACAATGAAATTTGATCAAACTTTATTGAAAAAATATATTTTTTAGGGATTTTTTTTTTGAAAATTCATGGGAGAAATTAAGGTATAAAATAAGTTATGATAACTATAAAACTAGATGACTATTTATTTTTATATTTTACCCTATCAATCCCAAACCAACTCATCGAGATGTCTCTTGTGAAAAGTTATATGGATATAACAAATGTTGATGAAGTTTAAGGTTTGTAAGTCATTACTCTTTATAGTAGTGTAAGAGAAAGAAAAATCATTTATCAATTTGATGTTTTTTTATGTAAAATTTAATACAAGGGACTAGGCATAATATCTAAAATTGTTACACAACCAAAGCGAATAAAGAAAAAAGTTTAGAGAACCTTGATTGAATATTCACATGATCAAGATAATAATAATTTGAATTTGATGTAGAGTTTTCTCAACCAAAAAAAGTGATTTAAGAGGGTTTTAAGAAAAAAAATTTCTTTAATTATTTTTATTTAGTTTATAAAATTAAATAATATGCCTTAATAATTTTATTTTTCCTAGTGTTTTTAGGAATTTTATTACTTTTACTTTATTTTCAAGTTTTCTATTTTGCTTAGATTGATTTTAGATTTATTTAAAAGAAATCAACTCTATGAAGAAACACCAAATTGGCATGTATAAGCATGATCATTAATAATAATAATAATAATAATAATAATAAAAGGATTGGTTGGGTTGGATATAAAGTAACCTTTTGCGGCATGTGACAAGAATTGTTGAATCTTTAAACATTGTAAAGGAGTTTGACAATAATTTTGGTGTCCTCAAATTCTAAGATAAATCTTTCTTTTATGGCTAGACATAATTCATTTATAGGTTTTGGCATGGCTAAAAAAGAGAGAGGGTAGCATGTTTTGGATTTTCTATCTCATTTTTTAGGGATGATTTGGCTAGAAAATGAACGGTTAAAAAAGGAGGAAAAAGGTTGTTTGGTGATCCATGGTGGTGTTATGATTAGTTAGGTGTTATTTATGCAATGTCTAATATTAGTTTAATTTGGTTGTGACAAGAGAAATTTTGTTGCCAGAGATGGAGGAGGAAAGGAGGTGAAGGTGTAGTTGTAGGAGAAACAAATTATTAGCTAGGTCTAGTAAAATGGACAATTAAAGAGGGAGAAAAAATATTGTTTGGTGATCCGTGGCGGTGTTATAGTTAGCTGGGTGTTGTTGGTGTAGTGTCTAATGTTAATTAAGTTTGGTTATGATGAGAGAAATTTTGTTACCATGAACGGAGAAGGAAAAGAGATGAGGGTGTCGTTGTACGAGAAAAAATTAATTAGCTAGATCTGGTAGTTTTTTTTTCTTTTCTTTGAACTATATTAGACTATTTTCTTGAAAAGAAAAGGAAATTTTTTTTTTTTGGTGTTTGTGTCCCTCATATTTATATTGTTTGGACCTATGCAAAATAAAAATAAAAAAGACAAGGTGGAAAAGATATTGTTAATAAAATTTTATATTGTTTCCTTCTTGAATGTGGATTTCTCATTAAATAATTTTATTTTTAGAATCTCTCTAGGATTTTAAAATTATATTTGACTTCTTATTTATTTTTCCAATCTTATCTTGAATCTCTATTTATTTTTCCACATTTAATCTAATCACCTATTATATATTTTTAGTCCTTTGTCAACTTGATCCCTTTTTCTCCCTTTCCTCTCATTTCACCCCTTAATTTTTTTTTTCTCTTCTATCTTATCACACACAAAAAAAATAATGAAAATTATAAAACAATGAAATTTGATCAAACTTTATTGAAAAAATATATTTTTTAGGGATTTTTTTTTTGAAAATTCATGGGAGAAATTAAGGTATAAAATAAGTTATGATAACTATAAAACTAGATGACTATTTATTTTTATATTTTACCCTATCAATCCCAAACCAACTCATCGAGATGTCTCTTGTGAAAAGTTATATGGATATAACAAATGTTGATGAAGTTTAAGGTTTGTAAGTCATTACTTTTTAAAGTAGTGTAAGAGGAAGAAAAATCATTTGTCAATTTGATATTTTTTTTATGTAAAATTTAATATAAGAGACTGGGTTTAATACACAGCCAAAGCAAAGAAAGAAAAAAGTTTAGAGAGCCTTGATTAAATATCCACAAGATCAA
Organism: Populus euphratica; assembly: GCF_000495115.2. Taxonomy (NCBI): domain Eukaryota; kingdom Viridiplantae; phylum Streptophyta; class Magnoliopsida; order Malpighiales; family Salicaceae; genus Populus; species Populus euphratica. The sequence continues at coordinate 513,240 of NW_011500033.1, forward strand.
GATAATAATAATTTGAACTTGATGTCGAGTTTTCTCAATTAAAAAAAGTGATGTAAGAGGTTTTTAAGAAAAAAAATTTCTTTAATTATTTTAATTACTTTTATTTAATTTATAAAATTAAATAATACATCTTAATAATTTTATTTTTCCTAGTGTTTTTAGGAATTTTATTACTTTTACTTTATTTTCAAGTTTTCTATTTTGCTTAGATTGATTTTAGATTTATTTAAAAGAATTATAAATCTACTTAAAAATAAATATTTAATAAATAAAATTTTCAAATTAAAATTTTTGTGTAATTTTTTTTATGAAAATTTTATGTTTCTATACTTATTATCTTTTTTATATTGTGTTTATTTGGGTCCACATTGCATGATCCAAGTGGCTTTGGCAATTGGCAAATGGCACCGTATGGTTGGGACATAACAGTCATTTCAGCCAGCAAAGAATGTGGATGTGGAAATAAGAGACTCCGTGTTTCATGACCACATCCTCCACTGTCCAAGGTTCCAGTTCCACTCCCACCACTTGCTTTCCACAATCATTTGCTTACACTTATTCCTTCTCCTTTTCACCACCACCACATCCCATTAATGCCAATACCTGCTAATTAGATTTTGTTCCACTTACAAACTCTCTCAATCTCTCTAACATGGCAGCTGATCATAGCTATCCACTGTGTCTACTAGGAGTCATGGATCGTCTTTGGTTTCACAAAATCATTTTGTTCTCAGAACCCACTACTGCTCCTAAAACCCTTAAGCAACCTCAGCTCATGACAACAGAATCTCTTACATGCCCATCGACATCAAGCATCACTTTAGCAACTCCTCCTAATGAAGAATTCTTATCATCACCTTCAGTCCCTCTTCTTGAAGACCTGCAAATCTCTCCTGCAGAGTCACCTACAACCACTCCGCTGGTGGTATATATTGAAACCCAGTAGTCGTTTCAACAATATAAGGCTTGCACACACACACACACTTCCTTTTTATTTTAACTTGTGCATTCTTTCTTGTTTGTTACTATGAAAAGGATATTGACTCCAGCAACGAAGAGGAGGAGGAGGAGGAAGCTAAGGATATTAACCAGAAGGAAAGGCGAATGAGATTGAGTTTTGCACAAAGAAGTACTCGTTCACATTCTTCATCACCATCAACTCAAAAACGTCCCAAATATTTTAGACGTTCAGGCTCGTTGACGATCCTGCCGAAATCCATGAGCTGCAGGAGCATGGGAGAGTTAGAACTTGAAGAAGTTAAAGGGTTCATGGATCTTGGTTTCATATTCAAAAAAGAACACTTGAGTCCAAGAATGATGAGTGTTGTCCCTGGATTGCAAAGACTTGGACTGTACCAAAATAGACAGAACATAAATCTCAGAGACAGTAAAGAAGCTGAAGATCATGGTGAACTAATTAGAAAACAAGAGGAGGACGAAGAGAAAGGTATTATTAGACCATATTTATCAGAATCTTGGTTAATAAAGAGACCCGATTCACCGTTATTAAATCTAAGGGTGCCAAGAGTGTCTGTAGCTGCTGACATGAAAAAACACCTGAAGTTCTGGGCCAGAACTGTTGCGTCTGAAATTCAGCCAGAATCTTGACAAGTTGTGCAGGTTCTTTCCAGCCGAAATCGTAGGAGCTACTACCAAGCGAATTCTGATACTCGAAAGATCAACAACTCATTTATCCTGAGAATAGATTCTTTCTAGTCCAACGACAGCTGCAACTGTAAAAAAAAAAAAAAAAAAGCTTGACTTGTATCTGTTGATTGATACATGAATAAAAAGAGGTGGTGAAAATGTACTTTTCGGTCTCTGTTTTAACCTGTAGTGTGTCAAGATAGATGAAGAATTTTGGTGATGAGATTGAAAGTATTTTATGAAACCATCGGAAAAATCTACCAAAAAAAAAACAGAAAATTATATATGTTTTTCCAAAAAATAAAATAAAATTGTAACGTGATATACCCAATTCTGGCAATTCCTAGAGATAGACCTTCAATGATGGGGTATATATTATGTGTTCATGAGGGAGTGAAAAGCGGTCCCTACCGTGATGGAGGAATAATGAGAAGATGGCTCTTAGCATCAGCCAATAGCCCCTTCTATGCTCCCAAAAGTTCGTCTCTTATTGTGGGGTCGAGAGAGTGAACTATAAGCATGTGTTGTTTTGCTTCTTGTGAAAGGGATCTTGTCGTCTATTTATTTTTCTTTTTTCTTTTTTATTATTTCTTGATTGGATTCGTGGTTATCTTAATATTGTGAGCTCTCACAGGAGGGCTGGCTATATGATGGCAAGGGAGTAATATTACTCAAAATGAACAAAGCCTGTGGAGCGGTCATTTTGCTTTTGTCTTTACTTTCTTACCTCGTATTCTCTCTATTTAAAGAAAGACAGAATGCAAATGTCATGTGGCCTTACCTCTGACATGCCACCAAGGAAATTCTTTTCTGATTTTTTGTTGCCTTAAAATTCCCAATTGGGGCAAAACAGTTAAAAAGTCAGCAGATTAAGGTTCGTGCAATAAAAATGTAGTAATATTTTTTCTAAAATTATTTTTTTATTTAGTGATATAATAACAAAAATAAAAATTTATAAAATAAAAATTTAACCAATTAATAGAAAGTTTATTTAAAATTAGAAAAAATAAATCAAAATTAATTATAAAAATTAATTCAAAAAAAATTAAATATTGAATGATGAAATTAGAACAACAAAAACAAGATAAAAAAATTTCAATAAAAAAAATCAGATGGAATTTCATAAAAGAAAAAAAATATCAACCTAGTGGATTAACCTTGAAACCTCCCGACGTAACTCTTTATTTAGCTCTAGTTTAAATTAAGCTACGTGGAAGCAGCCTTGATATAACTTAGTTAATGTGGTTAGTTTCAAGACAACTTAAATGACTAGTAAAATATTTGGTTTGACTTTTAAAAAATAAAGATAATATTTTTTTAATATTAAAACAATAACATATTGAATTGACTTGAATTTCGTTGTATATCTCATCAAGTTAAATGTCAGGATGTTTATTTAGGACCGCGATAACCTCATAAAAAAATTATAAAGATCAATTTAAGATCAATGAAATCTTAAAGAATAAAATTAAAAAAAACTCAATTGATAAAAATAAAATTGAATGTGAGAATTATAAAACAAAAATTCAATATTGAAATGATGATATATTAGATCTTCTCGAGTTACATAGTTTAATTTATCAAACTAAATATTACAATATTTTTTTAAAATTGTGATAATGATTGTGATAATTTAATAAAAAAAATTAATAAAATTTTAAAAGATAAAAAATTGTGATAATCTAATAAAAAAAATTAATAAAAAATTAATAAAATTTTAAAAGATAAAATTAAAAAAATATTCCATAAATATGGAAGTAAAAAAAGTACCCAGCTTCTTTTTTCGTTGATGCAATATAATATTATATTGCATAGGGTAAGATCATAAATTCTAATTTAAAACTTTATTACTCAATATTTTTTTTTTAAATTCTCTCCCTTTTTATAAAGTTTACAATTCCTAAAATAAATCGAGAAACCCACATAATCAAACTAAAAAATCAAAAATTAAAGAAAAGTTAATAAAATTCCTAAACAAAATAGAAAAAGTAAAAATAACTAAAAAAAAATATTTTTATTAAGAACCTTCTACATGGCTAGGTTGAATTAAAACTTGCCAATGAATTTAAATTAATTTTGCCTCAATCTTGTGGATTTCTATCAAGACTCTTCAACCCCATTGTTTTTAGATTTATAGCAATTTTAGATATGAACTTCAACTCCTTCATGTTAAATTTTATATAAAGCACATTAATTAATTAACTTCTAGAGTAATGAGTTAATTAAATTCTAAAGTAATGAATTGCAAACTTATTTTTATTTATCAACATGTGTTGTATTGTAACTCATTCTCTCTGATCTCAATGAGAGAATGTGAACTTATATTAAGACAAATCCCTAATCCATTCAGTGAGATGTTGATGCTATCAATTAAAGTTCGGTGCTTCAATAGATAACTTTTAAAAATATTTAAAAAATATTATTAATTAAAATTTTAAAAAATAATAATAAATTTATTCAAACAAACATTTTTAAAGTTATTATTACACATATACGGTATCACGACGATCATTATTCTAGATCAAGATTTCAATATAGTGTTGAAAAAATAAGGAATTATTGTTCTTTTTATGGTTTAAAAAATTTTTGAGTTTATTTTGAGTATTAAAAACCCTAATTGGTTTTTAGAGTATGGATAAAGACACTAATTATATATAAAGAGAACAATATCATCTCTAGTACACTTTATCTAATACCATAACTCAATTTTTAACAACATAAATTCACAAAAAAAAAGAGAAAAGTAAAAATGAATGAAGAATAATTTGAAGTTTAGGTCAAGACAATATAAACTAGAAGTTTCAAGGACTAATCAAGGTGGATTTATAAATTTTGGATTCAATTTTGATAGAAATTGAAAGAATTAATAAGTTTGGGGACTTAATTAAACTTTGAATTAGTTTAATTAATGAAATTAGGAGTTAATTGAAGATTTAATTAGATTGAGGACTTCATTAAATGTTAAATTAGTTTAATTAATGAAATCAGGGGCTTAGTTAAGGAAATATCAAAGTTCAGGGTCAATTTAGGTCTAAATTGCAAGAAATTAAATTCCAGGGACCCAATTGAATAGATATATAAAATAAAAAATAATTTTTTAATTTAAATTATGAATTTATTTACATTAGAGTTAAGAATATCGTATCTTTTTTATTTGCTCAATATTTTCCAACACTAGAGTTGAAAATATTCATAGATAAATATCCATTGATATCAAACTCAAAAACATTATGGAAATAAGAATTGAACAATTGAAGATTTAATTAGATTGAGGACTTCATTAAATGTTAAATTAGTTTAATTAATGAAATCAGGGGCTTAGTTAAGGAAATATCAAAGTTCAGGGTCAATTTAGGTCTAAATTGCAAGAAATTAAATTCCAGGGACCCAATTGAATAGATATATAAAATAAAAAATAATTTTTTAATTTAAATTATGAATTTATTTACATTAGAGTTAAGAATATCGTATCTTTTTTATTTGCTCAATATTTTCCAACACTAGAGTTGAAAATATTCATAGATAAATATCCATTGATATCAAACTCAAAAACATTATGGAAATAAGAATTGAACAAAAACAAATTTTTGGTAATTTTAGATTACTTTAGGTAATATAGTTAAAGGGTAATAGTATCTTTTCTTTCGTGTAACTAGTTCTGTACTATAGAATCTCTATTGACTAGAGGATTCCTAATGACTATAATATTAAGTGATGAATTTTTAAACGAGACATTTTCTTTAAAAATAAGATGTTAGATATTTATTTTTTTCATACGTTAAGGAAATATCAAAGTTCAGGGTCAATTTAGGTCTAAATTGCAAGAAATTAAATTCCAGGGACCCAATTGAATAGATATATAAAATAAAAAATAATTTTTTAATTTAAATTATGAATTTAAAATAATTTTTTTAATTTAAATTATGAATTTATTTACATTAGAGTTAAGAATATCGTATCTTTTTTATTTGCTCAATATTTTCCAACACTAGAGTTGAAAATATTCATAGATAAATATCCATTGATATCAAACTCAAAAACATTATGGAAATAAGAATTGAACAAAAACAAATTTTTGGTAATTTTAGATTACTTTAGGTAATATAGTTAAAGGGTAATAGTATCTTTTCTTTCGTGTAACTAGTTCTGTACTATAGAATCTCTATTGACTAGAGGATTCCTAATGACTATAATATTAAGTGATGAATTTTTAAACGAGACATTTTCTTTAAAAATAAGATGTTAGATATCTATTTTTTTCATACATTTAAATTTTTACAGGTCGTTACAATGTATGGGTGTGACATCTGATATCAAAGTCAAAAACATTATGGAAATAAGAATTGAACAAAAACAAAATCTTAGCAATTTTAGACAAGACCAGTAATATAGTTTGTTTTAGGTAAGATGCTTAAAGGGTAATAGTATCTTTCCTTTTGTATAACTAGTTCTGTATTATAGAATGTCTGTTGACCAAAGGATTCCTAGTGACCATAATACTAAGTGATGACTTTTTAAATTAGATCTTTTCTCGAAAAATAAGATGTTAGATATCTATTTTTTTCATACATTTAAATTTTTACAGGTCGTTACAATGTATAGATGTGACACCTAAAGTAAGTTGCGTTGCTCATTTTTATGATTATTAAGGCTCTGTTGTGTTTTTTTAATTATTGATCTATCTATTAGTTCAAGCAAGTTCACCCTAGTAGAGTGAACCATGGATTTACAATCAAACCATAAAATTCAAAAGCCTAAATATTTTTCTATTTCTTTTAATATTAAGTATACATCTTACATATAAGCCCATAATTCTTAAATATTAAAAATGAAAAGACGAGAGAAAATTAGATATTTATGGACTTAATATGCCTTCTATAATATTGGAATACGTATGACGTGTAAGTTTATAAACTCTAATATTAAAAATAAATAAATTGATTGTTTTGTATTTTTGCAATTTAATTCTTGTTATTAAATTCATAATGCATACAAAATATAAAAACTATTTTTTTTTGGTATTTTCAAGAAATGCTAAATCATGCAAATATTATTTATCTATTTCCTTTTCTCTTTTATATTATATATATATGTTTGATTAAAAATGTAAAATATATATATTTAAACAAACTTGGCCATATGCAATTAAAATATTTGATTAATTAAAAAAATTATCCTTTTTTTCTTTTACCATAACACTTGAATAAGATAAAAAAAAAAATACAAATACAAACCTTACAGTCATCCTTTTTTACCCACACATCTTTTTTTCCCCACTATTTTACTCACACACCCTATAATCATATTTTTACAAACCATTAAAATTCAACAATGATTAAAAAATCATATTAAACATCATCCAAATTCCAAAATAGGCCTTTCAAAAATTGGGAATAAATTGGAGAAGTTGTTGAAAAAATCATATTTTTACAAAATAGGCCTTTCAAAGATTGGGAATAAATTGGAGAAGTTGTTGAAAAATCACATACAGTGTTGGAAGACCTTAAAACAATGGTGACACATATGCAAACGCGTCATCACCATCGTCAGCGAATGGGCCTATATGTCGTCACCAGTGAGTATAAAAAATGATGGATCTTAAACTGCTTTTCCCCCTCTTTCTTTCTATGCTTGCAATGAAGGCCATCCTTACTTGTCAAACAAATAAAAATTAACTAAGACATAGATTTTTAAGTTCAATGGTTTGTTTCCTTCCTTCTCTTATAGATTTGTTTTATCCCTTCTGATATTCTCTTCTTCTTCACAATTATTTGCTATTATGGCAGTGAGTTGGTATTGACGCAACACCATAAATCAAAGTTATGGATGTTGATTTCTGCTAAAAAAAAAAGGGAGATGAAAAGAAGTTATTGGTCTTAGCTTTTTTCTTATGGGTATGAGTGCTAGTGTACGAAAACTAGGAATGGTAGATGATTGGATGGTTGATGATGGCTGAGTGTTTAGGGTTGTAAGGAAAAAGGAAATAGGTATGTAGAGGTTGGTTTGATATAGGTGATTTGGGGCTGATTTTTTATGACAGTTAGCTGGTGGTGATTGTGTTAGTAGAGACAGTTGTTATGCTGGTTTAAGGTTTTATGGGTTGTTATAATAGTAAGAGAATAAAGGAAAGGATTTATGGCTGGTATTGGGATGGTCAAATAAGTAGAGGAAATGGGTCTCAATTTGGGTCTTCTCATGGTAGAGATAAAGACCGTCATTTCCAATAATTAGAAAAAAAACAAAAACAAAAGGTTTACTCGCATTAAGATAGGGAGGCTGGTTAACACGACCAAAAGATTGATGTTTTCTCCCAAGTGTAAGAATACCAAAGTAATAAATAACCTGGCAAGACCGGAGTCAAACCACATGGAGGTTAACTATATAAATTATAAACGATAACAACAATAATAATAATAAGTTAAAAAGGACTTTGAGATTGTAAGATTAATGTGAGTATTAAACAATGATAAAAACAAATATCAAGGTTAGAGGATCTACTAATGGTATTTCAAACAAGTATAATATAAACTCTTATTACTCAACTAGAAACCACATACAAAAGAGGTTCCAATCAGATTATAAATTGTTAACATGATTACATTAGTTATCTTATTTGAATAATGTTAATACTTGTAAATGTTGTCAAGTATTCATGATTATAACTTATATTAACAACAAATCAAGTACCTTTCATAGCATAGATGTAAAGTGCCAAGTATTTGTTGTACGGAGTATATACAACATAAATCTATATTAACCATTTAACAAGTAAAGTATTATGAGTGAATACAATAACAAATACAAAACATGTTAGTATTAAACATTCTAGTCCATATTGAGTTTATACTATACTTGTTCTTACACCATTAGTGTAACTTTTTCACCTTCACATGATAAACTTAGCTAAATATAATAAAAAAGACAAATATAATAAATAAGATAAGAACATAAATAAGATATAAGTTAACTAAGTAAAGGAAAGGAAATGAGAAACATAAACAAGATATTAATATAAGTAAAACTTAAGCATTACAATAAAGAGAGAGCAAGAACATGATCTTGATCTAAAAACCAAGATACCTAAATGTATAGAAAATATCTTCTTTTATAGGTCAAAATTGAAAACTATTGATTCACTGACTGATTGTTGAGTGAGTGGTCATATCTTGACTTGGTGAAAATCCTTATCATCTTATTTGAACAAAACATCATTTCTAACATCAGAATTTAAACAAACTTAAATCATGAAAGTTTTAGAAAATTATCTCAGCTTTTTAACAAAAAAATAATTAAGGTCATTTGGACTTCTAGAATTCAAGATATGGGCTGAACACTAAACAGTGTCTGGGCTGCAGGACAAATTCAGACTTTTCTATTATTGCTAGGATTTGGACTTCTAAACAGCAGAATTAAGTCTTGTATTCCCATGAATATTTCAGGACTGCATCTTAGCTTTTCATCCATATAAAGCAGACCCAAATCCAAGTTCTACAGCTCTAGATATGACCCAATGATTGAATAGTGTTCCAGTTTAGACTGTACTAACATCTATTTTCTAAACTTCACCCTCTCTTTATATTTTCAATTTTAGTAGTTGAACTTATCAATCAATCCTTTGATTTATATGATAGGCCTGTATTTAAGATGAACATTTACCATAAATTAAAGATATCTTATAGTATCAGACTTGTTATTATAAAACATGCTTTAGTTAAGTAGTTATTGATAGTTTATGTGCAAAATGCTAATATAAAATATTGATAAAAATACACTTTTAATTACTAATCACTGGTGTGCTAAAGGAGGTAGCATGTTGTGCTAGGCAATGAGGAAAGGAGATAGATGATCGAGTGTTTTATGCTTTAGGCTGAGATAAAGTAAGAATGGCTGATGATTTTTTTTAATGTATGCAAATTGGTAGAAGATGATGTGTATAATAAAAGAGAGATAGGTGAAGATGAGTGTTTTTTTTTTGTATAACTAATGACTGGTTTAAAAAAGAGAGAGGAAAGATAGGTTTGTTAGGGTTTTTTATATGAGAGAGTAGCTCTTTTTTTTACTTGTGTATTTTTCTTTTCCCCTCTCTTAGGTTATCATTTTGTTTATAGCCTTTTTTTTAGTATGCATAACCACTTATTTCTTTGAAATTTAATCTCTAAAATTGTTCACACTTATCTACTATTTTCTTGATTTCTCTAAAAACGTTTACCACCTTCTGGCTTCTATTTTTTTGTTAAATCCCATTTTTTAAAACATTATACATCTCAAAACTTTTTAAAACAATACCCTTTTCTATTATTTCTTAATTACATTTTAATCACTAAAATCTTTTCTTTTTATGTTTGATTGATTATTATTGTTTTTTTATTAACTTTTTTTTCAAATATTAGTACAAAAACAATAAGCGAAATTGTCAAAAATTATGAAATGACTAGAAATTGGCCAAATCATGTCAAAAAGAAAATTTTTTTAAGTATTTATATGTATTGTTTGGAAAATATTTGAAAACAATGGTAAAAAATTGGGTTATGATAATTTTCCTCTCTTTATAATTCTTATTGTATAAATTTTTGTAAGGGATTTTATAAAACAAATATGTAAAGAAAAGGTGTGAAAGTTCTTCTAAGTTAGGTGAAAAATCCCCTAGATTTTGGATATTAACAAATCAAAAGAGGTTTACCCATATCGATGTTTCAAAACTTAATTATTTTAAAAACTAAGAATTTCCTCTTTATTTTCAAAAATGGTGTAGGTGTTTATGCAATTTGTCTGTTGTGAAAAAATATTCAATATTCTCTCACGAATGATTTGTGATCAAATGACCTACCTGTAATGGTTGATTTTTCTTGATGGTATGGTTGACACCTTTCATTCTTGATGGTAGGGTTACACTTGATTACAAGGTTGATTTCTTTAGAGTTTTCTAATTGAAGAGTTGCCACGTATTCTTCTTAATGGTAGTGTTGGATATACTAATTATAGGGTTGATTTTTTTGGTATTTTTTGATTGCAAGGTTAACACATATCCTTCCTAATAACAATGTTAAACTTGATGATTATAAGGTTAAATTTTCCTTTCCTAATGGTAGAGGATTGCACTTCTTTATGGTAAGATTGAATTTCTAATAACATAGTTCAAATTTTCCTTTCCTAATAATAGGGCTGGACTTCTTGATAGCATGGTTGAAAATTAAGAATTTCTAATAACAGGGTTAAAATCTCCTTGATATGATAACTTTTTTATTAAATTTAATTCATTGGAACTTTATTAAAATTCATCAAGGATTTTTCATAAAGAATTTCTACAAAATATTATACAATGATTTGAGATCAAATGACATGCATACACCTTACCTGGTTTTAAATATAAACCCTCCCTTTCTTTACCATCTTTTTCAAGGTTTGTAATTTTTTAGAGGAGTTTTCTTGATTTTTCAACTCATTGAAGTTTTATCTGTGTAATAAATATGTTTGACTAGCTCTTTATTGTGTAGCCTATACTTTAGACAATAAATGAAGCTTTACTTAATTGATCATTTCTTGAAAAATGACAAACAAACTCTTAACTATGATGTTTTCTGTAGTTGGATGCTGCCTTTTCTAGCAGTACATTTTTTTCATTGATGAAAGATTTTGTTATCACCGATTTGGCCTCTTGCTTCCAACCTACTCAAATGGCTTATGAGTCTTTTTTCGTAGTTTTGGCAATTCTACATAACCCAACTTTTTTAATCATTCACAATGACCCCTTTATTTGCTAAAAATTTTATATTATACTAATCAATTTAAAAGGATCATCTATTACCCCTTAATCTATCATCACCGATGAAAGATGAGCTCAACTATCACTATTAACAAAACTACCCACTACCTCATTGCCGAAAAAGATATGTTTCAAACTGCCTTTTATAATTGAAGTTTCCCCTTTGTCTTGCTATAGATTCTTTTCAAACAAAATTGCCTTTAGTTGATCTAGATAAGCACATTCTTCTTACTATCATTAAAAGGAAATTATCATTATCGGTTGCCTTTTATGGCTTTGATGGATTTCATTGAATTATCATTTGGCTATTGTTATCACAATATGATTCTTTTAACTAATATATAGGTGCTCATCTTTCCAGAAACCATGAATTCATGCATCGTCTTTTTTTGTCAAGAACTTTGTAAAATAATGAATGAAGATTTTTTAACAAAATCATTTTTTTTTGTGTTTTAGGACCATCTCATAAATTTTAATTATAACCTTTGTATATCCTATGGTTGGTTTGAAATCACCACGATGTAAATTTAAAAGTATTTCTTTAATTGAGGCCTTAAAACACATCTTCAACACTAAAATGTAATTTTGTTGGTATTTTATTGATGATTGACAAGATAAAGGTTAAGATAGAAGTGTTAGCTTCAAGTTGGGTTATCGATGGATCAAATGAATTTCTTATATTTTAAAAATAAAAATTTACTTGATGTAAGCTTAAAACAACTTTGTTTTGAATTTCTTACAAATTCCAGGGGGTTTAGTCTTTCTTGAGGAAAATGGTAATTTGGTCTGGTGAATGTATATGATGAGGTAACCTTCTACCTTTTTACTTTCAATACAAGATGCTTGAGTGATAGCTTGAGGTTTTATTTAAAAGAAATTTATCTTTTTTTGAGCACTTATTTTATCAGCATGAATAATAACAAGTATCTTATTTGCAATATCATGATTCTTGTGAGGAGTTATATTTTGAAAGCCCTAGTTATCAGTCTAGATTGCATGTTTGCTTCATTAAAAATGATTTTTGAAGGCATATAATATAGGCTATGACTTTTAGTTATGAAAGAAAGAGATTTATAAGTTCAAAGAGTGTTTTAATATTTTAAAGACTTAGGATAACTATCATTTGCTTAACTTGTTGTGTCTTTCAATATTCCTTCCATCTTTTTTCCTTTCATTATACTTTTTTTATTTTTCTTTTTTGATTTTTTTGGTAGGATATCCTAATTTTTTTTGACATTGACTTAGTCATTTTTGCTTTTTCTTTAGGCATACCCCTTGACATTTTAGTTTCTCGAACTCTTTTGGATTTTCCATAGCATCTCCTCAATCTTTGATCTTTTAATTTTTACTTGCCTCGTAGTGTGCGGTATGATCCCTTGATTTTTAGAATTTATATTTGCCCCTAATATGGATTATGATTATAGTCAAGGTTTTTATGAAGTAAAACTTATTCAAGCTTAGATGGGGATCGTAAATGATATATATTTTAGAATGTGAAGTGATAACAAAGATGGTCTTTTATCATTCCAAGCATAAGTGGCTAGAACCGATAAACTTTGTCCTTGTCTAGTGTAATGATTTGAAACTTTTGCATAAGACTTGTGTTTTTGTGAAACAATGACTAGCAAATCCAAATATATGATTATACATATAACTAAAATATGGTCCAAGAGATATGAGACGTGAGCATATTTTTATTTTTCATGAGCTAGTTCAAAATGGTTTAGTCACCTTCAAATGAAAATTGCATGAATAAGTGTTTAAATGTTGTTTTGAGCAAACATTATATCATTTTTTAAATAAAAAAGCAAATATAATTTTTTAAGATAATGGAAAATAGGTTTTTTTTATAAAAACTAATTTGGTTATAATGTTTTGAACAATGCTGACATGACCAAAAGACTGATGTCTTCTTCCAAATGCAGGAGTGTTGAAGTAATAAATAACCCAGCAAACCCGGAGTCGAACCAAAGGGAGGTTAATTGTATAAATTATAAACAACAGCAATACAAAAATAACAACAATACTAGTAGTAGTAGCAGTAATACAAGAAGAAGAAGAAGAAGAAGTTGATGAGAACTTTAAGATGGAAGATCAACTTAAGGATTAAACAATGATAACAACAAATGTCAAGGTTAGAGGATCCACTAATGGTATTTCAAACAAGTATAGTATAAACTCTTATTACTTAAATAAAAACCACACACAAAGAAGGTTCCAATCGGATTATAAATTGTTAACATGATTAAATTAGTTATCTTATTCGAATAATGCTAATACTTGTAAATATTATCAGGTATTCATGATTATAACTTATTGTAACAACAAATCAAGTTCCTTTCATAGCACAGGTGTCGGTTATACCATACGATTTGTGCTATGAAAGTGCCAAACATTTGTTATACCAAGTGTTATACAACATAAATCAAGATTAGTCATTTAACAAGCAAAGTATTAAAAAGTAAACAAGATAACAAATACAAAACATATTAATATCAAGCATTAATGTCCATGTTAAATTTATGCTATAGTTATTATTACACCATTAGTGTAACTTTTTCACCTTGATATAATAAACTTAGCTAAACATAATGAAAGAGAGAAACATAAATAAATAAGATAAGAAAATTAATTAAATAAAAGTTAATTAAGTAAAGAAAAGGAATTTAAAGGCATAAACAAGATATTAATGAAAACAAAACTTAAGCATCACAAAAAAAAAATACAAAGAGAGAAAGCAAGAGCATGATCTTGATCTGGAAACCAAGATACCTAAATGCATGACAAATTCCACCTTTTATAGGTTAAAATTTAGAACTATTGATTTGATGACTAATTATTGAGTGAGTGGCCACATCTTGACTTTGTGACAATCATTATCTTCTTGTCTAAATAAAACATCACTAATAATGTTAGAATTTGAATCAGAATTTCACATAAAAGTTCTAGAAAATTATCTATGTTTTTTAGGAAAAAAAATTGAGGTTATTTAGACTTCTAGAACTCAAGATATGGGTTGAATACTGAACAGTGTCTAGACTGTAGGACAGATTCAGACTTTTATATTGTTGCTAAGATTTGGACTTCCGAATAGTAGAATTAAGTTTTGACTTTTCATGAAAGTTTTAGGCCTATGTCTTAGCTTTTCATCCATATAAAGCAGACCTAAATCTGAGAACTACAGCTCTAGATATGACCCAATCACCAAACAGTGTTCTACTTTGGACTACACCAGCATCTCTTTTCTAAGTTTGGCCCTCTCTTTGTCCTTTCAATTTCAATACTTTAACTCATTATTCAGTCTTTTCAATTATGTGATATGCTTGCATTTAGGATGAATATTTACCATAAATTAAAGGTATCTTATGGTATCAAACGTGTATTATGAAACATGTTTCCCTTAAAGAGTTATTGATACTTTAAGTGCAAAATAATGATATAGAACCTTGATAAAAATATATTTTTGAGTACTAATCAGACCCTCCCCAATTAGCTTATTACTAGTTTCTAATAATTAAGGCGTTAAAATAGAAAAATAATTTGAAATTCCACAAAGCAAGACATTCATCATTCAACTTCCATTAATCTATCCATTTAAATAAACTCTCATTAAATTTATATGTCTACTTAGTACCTCTAAACAAGTTATTAATAAATCTTTCTTTTATGCTCAATGTATCAACACATAGTTATGGGGCTTTATTTAAAAGAAAATAAAATTTTTGTTATAATATTTAAGCTTAACTTCCTTGGGTTGGGATTTTTATCGTTTTTTTTTATTAATATACATATAACTTAAAAACACAATGCATGTTCAACTCATATAACGAGCTTTTGGCTAATGACTCCTAAACCGGTTGGTGTTAGAGCATTAGGTGTTGAGACACCCTACGAGCTTAGTAACTCGGGTTGCAGATACTGATACGTAGATAGTGCAATATTTGATTTCCTTAAGCTTTTCTTCTCAACCTATATAACAAGTGTTAGGTCAATAGCTCTTAAGTTAGTTGACTTTAGGGTATTAGGTGTTAAAACACCATTTGAGCTTAATTGCTTAGGTTAGGGAGGCTATGAAACCAAAATTATGTATGTTTTTATTATCATCATTTTTTTATTTTTTTTATTTTGTTTTTCTTACAATTTATATACTATTCATTTCCCTTAGTTGTTACCTTTAAGATACTTGTTAAAAAGATGTGATGTGATCCCAACACACATAAAAAGTATACTCTAAAAACAAGAATAACAAAGTTCCATAACAAAATGATTAATAATGCAACACCCTTCTTAGGTCAACTTCCATTGTAACATTTGTATATCCTCAACATTTATCAACCACTTGTTATATTGGGGATGGTCTAGTGACAATACAGTAGGTGTCATTATCTTACATAAACTTAATTTGTTCCTTCCTCACCATCTCACAAATTTGATACTTTAAATTCTTGTAATTTTTAATTGAATGGCCAAGGATCTCATCATGATATTTACATTTCTTATTTGGATTGTACCACATAGAGAATGAGGGTTATACGGGATCTGATGAAGTTGAGGTAATATATCTAGTATTCAGAAGATGCTGGTAAATATCTTTGGGTGGTAACAATTTTTAATTGTACACTTGAGTAATTGATGACATAGAGAGATCAAGATTCCTTATATGAAAGTCATTTTTCAATTAATATTCCATCACGATGTTAGGGTCCATAATTAGACCTTTGATTTTTCTTGTTTTTTTAGCTTGTTCAATTTTTCGGCCACAATTACTAGGTTAGTAAAGTGTAGTATTACACTTTCAATTAGGAACTAAAAGTATGGTGTTTTAAAAGCATTGATAAATAAATTGACCATCTTCTTTTCTAAAAGTGGAGGATTCGCCAGAATAGCTACCTCAAGCCACATTTGGGCATATTCTTAGATAGATTTCTTATTATCCATTTTGATATCTTGCATGTTAAATCTATCTAAAGTGATGTCTATGTTAAACTTGTATTATCAGAATTGTCAAGC
>NW_011502280.1:0-15476 GCF_000495115.2 Populus euphratica
TGTTAAATGACTAATCTTGATTTATGTTGTATAACACTTGGTACAACAAATGCTTGGCACTTTCATAGCCTATACTGTATGGTATAACCGACACTTGAGCTATGAAAGGAACTTAATTTGTTGTTAACATAAGTTATAATCATGAATGCTTGACGAAATTTACAAATGTTAGCATTAATCGAATAAGATGACTACTGTAATTATGTTAACAATCTATAATCAGATTGAAACCTCCTTTATGTGTGGTTTCCAATTGAACAATAAGAGTTTATACTATACTTGTTTGACATACCATTAGTGGATCCTCTAACCTTGACATTGTTTGTTATCATTATTTAATCCTTACGTTAATTTTCCATCTCAAAGTTCTCATCAACTCTTCTTCTTCTTCTTCTTTTTCTTTATTATTGTTGTTGTTATTATTATTTTTATTACTACTACTACTACTACTACAAATACTACTAGTATTACTATTATTATTGCTACTATTATTATTATTGTTGTTTATAATTTGTACAATTAACCTCCTTGTGGTTCGACCCCGGTCTTGCCGGGTTATTTATTACTTTGACACTCCTGCACTTGGGAGAAGACATCAATCTTTTAGTCGTGTCAAGTTTTTGGCGCCGTTGCCGGGGAGGTAAGTTTTGTATAAATTATAATATTTATTTTATTTTCTCTTTTCACTTATCTTGTATATAACTTTGTTTCTTTTCTCTTGTTTCTTCTTCTTTTGTTTTCTTCTTCCTTTTATTTTATTCCTACACGTGCATGATAGTGTGGTCACGTACATCAAGTGGTAGACTTTGTAGAGTGTCCTCATCATTTTCAAAAAATATAGCCGAAGAAGATAATTAATCACTTCATAATGAGAATAATGAAAATAATCGTGCTAGAACACTTAGAGACCACATGAATCCCACAAGAACAAGTGCACCATTGATTAGTACTTAAAAGTGCATTTTTATCATGGTTTTATATCATCATTTTGCACTTGAAGTATCAATAACTCCTTAACTAAAATATGTTTTATAATAATGTATCTAATAATATAAGATACCTATAATTTGTGGTAAATGTCTATTTTTAATGCAAGCCTATCACATAAATGAAAATATTGATTGATGACTTTAAGAACTAAAATTGCAATGGCAAAGAGATGGTCAAACTTAGAAAAGAGATGTCGGTGCAATCCAAACCGGAACACTGTTCGGTAATTGGGTCATATCTAGAGCTACACCAAACCGGAACACTGTTCGGTAAGTGGGTCATATCTGGAGCTACAGATCTCAGATTTAGGTCTAATTTATATGGATGGAAAGGTAAGGCATAGGCCTACAACTTTCATATGGAGCCCAAGATTTAAAAAGGCCATTATCAAGTCCAAATTGTAGCAACAACAAAGAAGCCCGAATTTGTCTTCCAGCCCAAGCACTGTTCGGTATTTTGGCCATCTCGGGAGTTCTAGAAGTCCAAATGAGCTGAATTTTTTACACAAGAAAGCTGAGACAATTGGTTACAACTTTCATGTTTTCAACTGGCTCCAGTTTTGACGTTATCAATGACGTTTTGGGCAGACAAGAGAAGATAAGGATTGTCACCAAGTCAAGAGTTGGCCACCCACTCATCAATTAGTCATCAAATCAATAGTTCCCAATTTTGGCCTATAAAAGGAGACATTTGCCATGCATTTAGGCATCTTGGTTTCCAGATCAAGATCATGCTCTTCCTTTCTCTCTTTGTATTTTTTGTAATGTTTATACTTTGCTTTCATTAATATTAAGTTTATGCCTTTCATTTCCTTTCCTTTACTTAGTTAACTTTTATGTTCTTATTTTGTTTATCTATTTTGCTTTCTTTCATTATGTCTAGCTAAGTTAGTTATGTCAAGGTGAAAAGGTTACACTAATGGTGTAAGAATAAGTATAATGTAAACTTAATATGGACTTTAATGTTTGATACTAACATGTTTTATATTTGTTATCTTGTTCACTCTTTAATACTTTGCTTGTGAAATGACTAATCTTAATTTATGTTGTATAACACTTGGTACAACAAATGCTTGGCACTTTCATAGCTTTTTTTTTTTTATCAACTACTACCCTCTCCCCCCAACCAAAACGAGACATTGTCCTCTAATAATAATAATAATAATAATAATAATAATAAAGAAAGAGAAGAAGAAGAAGATGATGATGATGATAAGAACTTAGAGATGAAATATTTACAAGTATTAGCATTAATTGAATAAGATGACTAATGTAATCATGTTAACAATATATAATCTGATTGGAACCTCCTTTGTGTGTGGTTTCCAATTCAATAATAAGAGTTTATACTATACTTGTTTGATATACCATTAGTGGAACCTCTAACCTTGACATTTGTTATTATTATTGTTTAATCCTTACATTAATTTTCCATCTCCAAGTTCTCATCATCATCTTCTTCTTCTCTTTCTTTATTATTATTATTACTACTACTACTACTATTATTACTACTATTACTACTACTACTACTACTATTATTATTATTATTATTATTATTATTATTATTATTAGTTTTATTATTAGTATTATTAGTATTATTATTATTATTATTGTTGTTGTTGTTGTTGTTGTTATTGTTATTGTTATTGTTGTTGTATTATTGTTATTTATAATTTGTACAAATAACCTCCCTGTGGTTCGACCCCGGTCTTGCCGGGTTATTTATTACTTCGACACTCCTGCACTTGGGAGAAGACATCAATCTTTTCGTCGTGTCAGTTATCACTTAATTCTGCTCATATACTTATTTAACATGTATTCTTAAACCTTAATTTACATACACACACTTTAACATATGATTGTGGGTTGCATATTGGATTATTACATTATTTATGTTTTTTTGTTAAATATAACAACTAAGGGAAAGGGATTGTATATAATTAAGAAAAAAAATGAAAAAAAAGGAAAAACAAGAAAAAAAATGATAATAATAAAAATGTAGATAAGTTTGGTTTCGTAGCCTCCCTAACCTAAGCAATTAAGCCCGAAGGGGAGTTTTAACACCTAATACCCTAAAGTCAACTGACTTGGGAGCTATTCGCCCAATGCTTGTTACATGGGTTAAGGAGAAAAGCTTAAGGGAATCAAACATTGCACTATCTACATATCTGTATCTGCGACCCGAGTTACTAAGCTCGGAGGGGTGTCTTAACACCTAATGCCCTAAGACCAACTGGTCTGGGAGTCATTAGCCGAAAGCTCATTACATGGGTTAAAGATGCATGGTGTTTTTAAATTATATGTATATATATTTTTTTTAAAAGAAAAAAAAAAGATAAAAATAATAATCTCAACCCAAGAAAGTTAACCTTAAACATTAGAACAAAAATTTTATTTTCTTCCAAGAAAAGCCCCATAATAATGTGTTGATACATTGAGCACAAAAGAAAGGTTTATGAATATCTTGTTAAGAGGTATTGAGCAGGTATATAAATATAACGAGAGTTTGTTTATCTAGATAGATTAATGGAAGTTAAATGATGAATACCTTGCTTTGTTGAATTTGCAAATTATTTTTCTATTTTAACGCTTTGATTACTAGGGACTAGTAATAAGCTAGTTGGGGGGTGTAATTAGTACTTAAAAGTGCATTTTTATCAAGGTTTTTATATCATCATTTTGCACTTGAAGTATCATTAAGTCCTTAACTAAAGCATGTTTTATAATAATATATCTAATAATATAAGATACCTTTAATTTGTGGTAAATATTCATTTTAAATATCTTAAATTGCATGGATAAAGAGATGGTCAAACTTAGAGAAGAGATGTCGGTGCAATCCAAACCGGAACACTGTTCGGTAAATGGGTCATATCTGGAGCTATATATCTCAGATTTAGGTCCAATTTATATGGATGGAAAGGTAAGACATAGGCCTACAACTTTCATATGGAGCCCAAGATCTAAAAAGGTCATTTTCAAGTCCAAATTGTAGCAACAACAAAGAAGCCCGAATCTGTCTTCCAGCCCGAGCACTGTTCGGTATTTTGGCCATCTCGGGAGTTCTAGAAGTCCAAATGAGCTGAATTTTTTACACAAAAAAGCTGCGACAATTGCCTACAACTTTCATGTTTTCGAGTGGCTCCAATTTGGACTTTATCAATTATGTTTTGGGCAGACAATAGAAGATAAGGATTGTCACCAAGTCAAGAGTTGGCCACCTACTCATCAATTAGTCATCAAATCAATAGTTCCCAATTTTGGCCTATAAAAAGAGGCATTTGCTATGCATTTAGGCATCTTGGTTTCCAGATCAAGATCATGCTCTTCCTTTCTCTCTTTGTATTTTTTATAATGTTTGTGCTTTGCTTTCATTCATATCAAGTTTATGCCTTTCATTTCCTTTCATTTACTTAGTTAACTTTTATCTTATTTATGTTCTTATTTTGTTTATTTATTTTTATTTCTTTCATTATGTTTAGCTAAGTTTATTATGTCAAGGTGAAAATGTTACACTAATGGTGTAAGAATAAGTATAGTGTAAACTGAATATGAACTTTAATGTTTTATACTAACATGTTTTATATTTGTTATCTTGTTCACTCTTTAATATTTTGCTTGTTAAATGACTAATCTTGATTTATGTTGTATAACACTTGGTACAACAAATGCTTGGCACTTTCATAGCACATACTGTATGGTATAACCGACACTTGAGCTATGAAAGGAACTTGATTTGTTGTTAACATAAGTTATAATCATGAATGCTTGACGAGATTTACAACTGTTAGCATTAATCGAATAAGATGACTAATGTAATCATGTTAACAATCTATAATCAGATTGGAACCTCTTTTATGTGTGGTTTCCAATTAAATAATAAAATTTTATACTATACTTGTTTAACATGCCATTAGCGGATCCTCTAACCTTGACATTGTTTGTTATCATTATTTAATCCTTACGTTAATTTTTCATCTCATAGTTCTCATCAACTCTTCTTCTTCTTCTTCTTTTTCTTTATTATTGTTGTTGTTGTTATTATTATTATAATTATTACTACTATTACTACTACCACTACTACTAGTATTAGTATTATTATTGCTACTATTATTATTGTTGTTGTTTATAATTTGTACAATTAACCTCCTTGTGGTTCGACCCTGGTCTTGCCGGGTTATTTATTACTTCGACACTCCTACACTTGGGAGAAGACATCAATCTTTTAGTCATGTCACATCTTTAGCTAGAAAAGTTGAGGCACTAGAATTAAAAATGGGTGGTCAATTAAAATCTGTTGAAAACATTGCGTGTCAAATATGTGAAACAAATGAACACTCAACCAATAATTGTGCAACCTTGCCTTCTTTTAAGGAATGTCTCCATGAACAAGCCCATGCTTTAAATAGTTTCCAAAGGCCCAACCATAACCCATACTCGCAAACATACAACCCTGGTTGGAGAAATCACCCAAATATCAGTTGGAAGAGTGATAATAACAATGTACAAACTTCACAACCACCGTTTCAAGCACACCATAATTTTCAAAATTCTCATAGATATGCACCTCCTTATGCTCCACCTCCTAGAAGAAATCTTGAGGAAACATTGCATGCATTCATTGAAAAGCAAGAGACAATTAATACTCAACTTGCTCAAATTATCACATATTTTAAAGATACTTGACACGACGAAAAGATTGATGTCTTCTCCCAAGTGCAGGAGTGTCGAAGTAATAAATAACCCGGCAAGACTGGTGACACGACTAAAAGATTGATGTCTTCTCCCAAGTGCAGGAGTGTCGAAGTAATAAATAACCCGGCAAGACCGGTGACACGACTAAAAGATTGATGTCTTCTCCCAAGTGCAGGAGTGTCAAAGTAATAAATACAAAACATGTTAGTATCAAGCATTAAAGTCCATATTGAGTTTACACTATACTTATTCTTACACCATTAGTGTAACCTTTTCACCTTGACATAATAAACTTAGCTAAACATAATGAAAGAAATAAAAATAAATAAACAAGATAAGAACATAAATAAGATAAAAGTTAACTAAGTAAATGAAAGGAAATGAAAGGCATAAACTTGATATTAATGAAAGCAAAGCATAAACATTACAAAAAATACAAAGAGAGAAAGCAAGAGCATGATCTTGATCTTGAAACCAAGATGCTTAAATGCCTGGCAAATGCCTCCTTTTATAGGCCAAAATTGGAAACTATTGATTTGATGACTAATTGATAAGTGGGTGGCCAACTCTTGACTTGGTGACAATCCTTATCTTCTCTTGTCTGCCCAAAACATCATTGATAATGTCAAAATTGGAGCCACTTAAAAACATGAAATTGTAGGCAATTGTCTCAGCTTTCTTGTGTAAAACATTCAGCTCATTTGGACTTCTAGAACTCCAGATATGGCCAAAATACTGAACAGTGCTCGGGCAGGAGGACAGATTCGGGCTTCTTTGTTGTTGCTACAATTTGGACTTGAAAATGGCCTTTTTAGATCTTAGGCTCCATATGAAAGTTGTAGGCCTATGTCTTACCTTTCCATCCATATAAAGTAGACCTAAATCTGAGATCTATAGCTCTAGATATGACCCAATTACCGAACAGTGTTCCGGTTTGGATTGCACCGACATCTCTTTTCTAAGTTTGGCCATCTCTTTATCCTTGCAATTTAAGTTCTTCAAGTCATCAATCAATCCTTTCATTTATGTGATAGGCCTGCATTAAAAATAGACATTTACCACAAATTATAGGTATCTTATATTATTAGATACATTATTATAAAACATATTTTAGTTAAGGAGTTATTGATACTTCAAGTGCAAAATGATGATATAAAACCATGATAAAAATGCACTTTTAAGTACTAATCACACCCCCCAACCAGCTTATTACTAGTCCCTAGTAATCAAAGCGTAAAATAGAAAAACAATTTGCAAATTCCACAAAGCAAGGTATTCATCATTTAACTTCCATTAATCTATCCAGATAAACAAACTCTCATTAAATTTATATATCTGCTCAATACCTCTTAACAAGATATTAATAAACCTTTCTTTTGTGCTCAATGTATCAACACATAATTATGGGGCTTTTCTTGGAAGAAAACAAAATTTTTGTTCTAATGTTTAAGGTTAACTTCCTTAGGTTGGGATTATTATTTTTGTCTTTTTTTTTTCTTCTTCTTTTTTTTTAAAAATATATATATATATACATATAATTTAAAAACACCATGCATTTTTAACCCATGTAACGAGCTTTTGGCTAATGACTCCCAGACCAGTTGGTCTTACGACATTAGGTGTTAAGACACCCCTACGAGCTTAGTAACTCGGGTCACAGATACAGATATGTAGATAGTGCAATGTTTGATTCCCTTAAACTTTTCTCCTTAACCCATGTAACAAGTGTTGGGCCAATAGCTCCCAAGTCAGTTGACTTTAGGGTATTAGGTGTTAAAACACCTCGTCGGGTTTAATTGCTTAGGTTAGGGAGGCTACGAAACCAAACTAATCTACATTTTTATTATTATCATTTTTTTTTCTTTTTTTTTTCTTTTTTTTTAATTATATACAATCCCTTTCCCTTAGTTGTTACCTTTAACAAAAGAACATAAATAATGTAATAATCCAATGTGCAACTCACAATCATATGTTAAAGTGTGTGTGTGAAAATTAAGGTTTAAGAATACATGTTAAATAAGTATATGAGCAGAATTAAGTGATAACAATACGAGAGTTTATAAACCTGAATATTTCAAGAAGTATTATAATAGACCTTGTTAAGAATGGTTACTAAGATGCGTCTCAAGAGTCACTTTAACAAAAGAACTCCTTTACTCTGTCATCCTAGTAACAACAATTATGCACATGCTTTATGAAATGAAAAATAATTTTTTTTTATTCAACTACTACCCTCTCCCCCCAACCAAAATGAGACATTATCCTCAATGTTTAAAGGTAGAAAGATAGAGTACAGAAGATATCACCTAAAATAATGAACACTGACAAACCTGAAACACACTGAAACAAAAATAAGAAATAACAAAACACAATAATAAAACCAAAAGACACAAAAATTCACAAATGAAGGCTCAAATCCAATCTATGCTTTTTACGGCTTTCCTTAGTTGACCAATTTATGCGACTCATAGAAGGATCAATTACAGGAATGAAGAATTGTAGTTGGTCAATTAATTGTTCAGCAGTAGCAGCAGAGATTATGATTTGTCGTGCAGAAGATGTTAGAAATTCCTATTCCACAACATGATCAAGAAAAGACAACAACTTATCGTAATAACCATTAACATTTAACAAACCTATGGGTTTATGGTGAATGTGCAGTTGAGCCCAAGAGGAAATATGAAAGATCTCTTCTAATGTACCTAGACCACTTGGTAAAGCAATGAAGGCATCAGCATGGTTAAACATTGCATTCATTCGAGCCGACATTGTGGAGACCTGAAGTTCTTCTCCAATTGTTTTTTCAATGATGTCCCCTTGTGCTAAAGTTTCGGGGACGACCCCCAAAACTTGACTACCTCCTAAAAATACAGCTATTGACACACCTCCCATTAACCCAAGACTGCCTCCCCTATACCCTAAATGAATCTTTCTCTCAGCTAGCACTTGACCAAGATGATTTCCTGATTCTAAAAACTCCTTTTCTTTCCCAGGACTAGATCCACCAAAAACACAAATATTTCTTATATGATGACCTGAGGAACTTGCCATTTCTACACACTTCTCTAATTGTTGAATGTATGGGTTGAGTAGAAATGAAAGGAAGGAAGAGAGGGTTTTATAGATAAGAAATTAGAAAGGCAATCATACCACCTATATGTAGGCCAACTGGAGTCTCACACACTCTCTCTCTCTCTTTATTTATTTATTTACTTTTAAAAAAGCATGTGTATGTACAGGTAGTTGTGATTGTGGCTCACATCTTCCCTTGGTTTTACGTCCAAAAATGACTTAAACGCCCTCTATGAGTCAGGGATAGGCTTCCCATCCAGTTTTCTTAAAAACTGGCAAACAGGGTCTTTTTTAGTCAGATTCCTAAGACTAAGTCGATCATGTTCTTTATGAAATAGTGGCCATAAATCATGAATTACACGATGCACATCTCCACTAGGATGCGTCTCAAGAGTCAATAGAAGATTATCTAAAGACTCCTTACTCAGGCCATCCTTAATGAATTGTATTTTATCTTCACGGTTTATATATACCATTCCTAAAGAACGACATTGTGCATTACAAGTCCATCTAGCACATCGATGACAAACTTTCAGTCGTTTTGCACGACGTTTCTTTGCAAAAGTGTTTTTACCTGTTCCAGGCATGTGTGAAATGAAGGAGTTAGAGGACTCACCTGATAATCAGACCTTTACTTCAATCAACCAGCGAATATCTTCAGGAATTCCTTGATTCATTAACAATCTCAATCTTGCATATCTAGCACGATAAATTTTTGTAATCGCATTCTGAGGTAGAGCGGGAAAATACTTTTTCAATTTTTCAAGATTAGTGTCCATTATCAAATGAGAATTGGAAGGAAGATTCAAAGAATTGCACAAATATATACACAGATATCAGTTATTGTGGGAAACTGAAAGAACCGACTTAAGTCATGGAGTACCGTTATCCGCCATTTGACCGGGGTGAGAGAAACTAGCAAAAATCACTCGAAAAGAAACACAAAAACAATGTGAGAAAAACAAAATAATCAACCTTTATCTACAAGATCATTCCAACTAGTGGATTCATTTTCACTAGGAAACTTATCAAAGTAAGCTTTCAAACGATGTCCATTTTCCTTAAAATCATTGTCATTCATTGAATTCTCAATATCATAGGATTGCTCCATCTTGATTTTAGCTCTCTAGGTAATGAATAGAGTTGAGAATTATAAAACAAAACTTTTTGACCAGTATCAATCTTTTGACAATTTTTGCAGAATGCATGCGTGTCCTTTAACATGGCGGGCCAATAAAATCCATTTTGAAAGATTTTTGTAGCTGTCTTTTTTGACGAGAAATAATTTCCACATGCTTCAGAATGACAAAGTTTAATGACACTACTTACCTCATTGTCGGGAATGAATCTTTGAAATATTTGATCAGGACAATATTTGAATAAGTTAGGGTCATCATAATAAAAATTCTTCACTTCGTTCAACAACTTTTCTTTGTCTTGATTACTCCAATGAGCTGGCAAATCTCCTAAATCAAGAAAATTAATATTTTTATCATACCAAGGCATTGGAATAACAGAAAGTAAGGATTCGTTAGGAAAGTAATCATCGATTGGTGTGATATCAGATGTCGAATCTGTTATCACTATTGACAAAAAATTCGTATCAATATTTTCAGTGCTTGTTTCATCCGTGATTTCTTCCTTAGAATAAATCATTTGCAAATCTTTAGATTCATCTAACTCATTTTTACTTAAAGTAGATTCAAGTTGATCATAAACTAATTCATCAATATGATCTACTTCTTGTAAATCATTATCATCTCCAGGTTGTTTGCAAATGTTGAAAATATTCATCTCTAGTGTCATGTTTCCAAATGATAGCTTCATCAGTCCATTCCTACAATTAATCAATGCGTTAGAAGTTGCAAGAAATGGTCGTCCTAAAATAACAGGAAATGAATTACATGCTTCAACAGGTTCTGTGTCCAAGACAATAAAATCCACAGGTGCTTCAACAGGTTCTGTGTCCAAGACAATAAAATCCACAAGATAAATGAATTTATCAACTTGTACTACCACATCTTCAATTCTTCCTCTAGGCACTTTTACAGATCTATCGGCAAGTAAAAGAGATATAGAAGTTGGTTTTAACTCACCTACATTGAGACTTTGAAAAACTAAATATGGAAGTAAATTCACACTAGCTCCAAGATCAAGTAAAGCTCTTTCAATTTTATGCTCTCCAATAAAGCAAGAAATTGTAGGACAACCAGGGTCTTTATATTTCAAAGCATTATTGTTTTGAAGAATAGCACTTACTTGTTCGGCTAGAAAGGCTTTCTTTTTCACATTCAGTTTCCTCTTCACAGTGCATAGATCTTTCAAAAATTTAGCATATGAAGGAACCTGTGTAATAGCATCCAGCAAAGGTATATTGATCCTTACCTGTTTGAAAATTTCAAAAATTTCAAAGTTGTGATTGACTTTCCTTTGTTTGGTCATGGTTTGAGGAAATGGAAGTGCTGGCGGAGAATCAATCTTTTCTTTGCAATTTTTAGATTCAACCCCTTCCTTACCCTCAGAGATTGAGTCATCATCTTACTCATAAGGTTCAAGAGAGGGTTTTTCAATAACCTTACCACTGCGCAGAGTAGTGACTGATTTGACTTGATCCATATGTTGGCTTCCGGAACTACTTACATTTGTATTGTATTGCCCCTTGGGATTTTGTTGTGGTTGAGATGGAAACTTACCTTTCTCTTAGAAACTGAGAGCAAATGTTAATTTTGCAAGAGTATCTTTAAAATCTGTCATGTTTTTTAGCAAGTTGAGTATTGTTGTCTCTTGCTTTTCAATGAATGCATGCAATGTTTCCTCAAGATTTCTTCTAGGAGGTGGAGCATAAGGAGGTGCATATCCATGAGAATTTTGGAAATTGTGGTGTGCTTGAAATGGTGGTTGTGAAGTTTGTGCATTGTTGTTCACACTCTTCCAACTAAAATTTGGGTGATTTCTCCAACCAAGGTTGTATGTTTGTGAGTATGGGTTATGGTTGGCCCTTTGGAAACTGTTTAAAGCATAAGCTTGTTCATGGAGACATTCCTTAAAAGAAGGCAAGGTTGGACAATCGTTGGTTGAGTGTTCATTTGTTTCACAGATTTGACACACAATGTTTTCAACAGATTTTAATTGATCACTCTTTTTCAATTCTAGTGCCTCAACTTTTCTAGCTAAAGATGCAAACTTGGCTTAAAGGTCATGATCTTCCCTAAGGTTGTACATACCTCCACTAGATGAATGAGGTTGAGTTTTACTCGGTGCCTCATAAGTACCCGCGTTGTCCCAATTTTGAGCATTTTCAGCTAACAAGTCTATGTACTCCATTGCTTCATCAGGGTCTTTATCTTCAAAAGTTTCATTGCACATCAATTCAACCATTTGCCTATCTTTAGGTGTTAACCCTTCATAGAAATGTGAAACCAATCTCCATGTTTCAAAACCATGATGAGGGCAAGTACTAAGCAAGTCTCTATACCTATTCCAACATTGGTAAAATGTTTCTCCTGGGTTTTTAGTGAAAGTGGTGATTTGTCTCTTGAAAGAGTTTGTTCTATAAGATGGGAAAAACTTCTTCAAAAACTGTTGTTGCATTTCATCCCAAGCACGAATGGATTCTGGTCTTAAATTTTGTAGCCACGTTTTAGCTTTATCTTTTAATAAAAAAGGAAAAGCTTTAATCTAATGGTGTTCATGCTACAATTTAAATTATTATATGTGTTGCACACCTCCTCATATTCCCTTAAATGCAAGTATGGATTTTCCAATTCTAAGCCATGAAAAGAAGGTAAAAGTTGAATAATACCTGGTTTAAAATTAAAATGAGATGCATCATGAGGAAAAACTATGCATGATGGTGTACTTGTTCTTGTGGGATTCATGTGGTCTCTAAGTGTTCTAGCATGGTTATTCTCATTATTCTCATTATGAAGTGATTGATTATCTTCTTCGACCATATTTTCTGAAAATAATGAGGATACCCTACAAAGTCTACCACTTGATGTACGTGACCACACTCGCATGCACGTGTAGGAATAGAATAAAAGGAAAAAGAAAACAAAAGAAGAAGAAACAAGAGAAAAGAAACAAAGTTATATACAAGAAAAGTGAAAAGAGAAAATAAAATAACTACTATAATTTATACAAGAACTTACCTCCCCGGCAACGGCACCAAAAACTTGACACGACGAAAAGATTGATGTCTTCTCCTAAGTGCAGGAGTGTCGAAGTAATAAATAACCCGGCAAGACCGGGGTCGAACCACAGGGAGGTTAATTGTACAAATTACAATAACAATAACAATTACAATAACAACAACAATAATAATAACAATAATAATAATAATAATAATAATAATAATAATAGTAATACTAATAATAATAATAATAATAATAATAATAATAATAATGAGAATAAAGAAAAAGAAGGAGAAGAAGAAGAAGATGAGAACTTTGAGATGAAATATTAATGTAACGATTAAACAATGATAATAACAAATGTCAAGGTTAGAGATTCCGCTAATGGTATGTTAAACAAATATAATATAAACTCTTATTATTCAATTGGAAACCACACATAAAGGAGGTTCCAATCAGATTATAGATTGTTAACATGATTACATTAGTCATCTTATTCGATTAATGCTAATACTTGTAAATCTTGTAAAGCATTCATGATTATAACTTATGTTAACAACAAATCAAGTTCCTTTCATAGCTCAGGTGTCGGTTATACCATACATTATGGGCTATGAAAGTGCCAAGCATTTGTTGTACCAAGTGTTATACAACATAAATCAAGATTAATCATTTAACAAGCAAAGTATTAAAGAGTGAACAAGATAACAAATACAAAACATGTTAGTATCAAACATTAAAGTCCGTATTAAGTTTACACTATACTTATTCTTATACCATTAGTGTAACCTTTTTACCTTGACATAACTAACTTAGCTAGACATAATGAAGGAAAGAAAAATAAATAAACAAAATAAGAACATAAATAAGATAAAAGTTAACTAAGTAAATGAAAGGAAATGAAAGGCATAAACTTGATATTAATGAAAGTAAAATTGACATCTAATCTCAGTTTCCAAGAGAAAGGTAAGTTTCCATCTAAACCACAACAAAATCCCAAGGGGCAATTGATTAGTACTTAAAAGTGCATTTTTATCAAGGTTTTATATCATCATTTTGCACTTGAAATATCAATAACTCCTTAACTAAAATATGTTTTATAATAATGTATCTAATAATATAAGATACCTATAATTTATGGTAAATGTCTATTTTCAATGCAGGTCTATCACATAAATGAAAAGGATTGATTGATGACTTGAAGAACTTAAATTGCATGGATAAAGAGATGGTCAAACTTAGAGAAGAGAAATGAAAGGATTGATTGATGAATTTAAGAACTAAAATTGAAAGGATAAAGAGATGGCTAAACTTAGAAAAGAGATGTCGGTGCAATCCAAACCGGAACACTGTTCGGTAATTGGGTCATATCTGGAGCTCTAGATCTCAGATTTAGGTCTACTTTATATGGATGGAAAGGTAAGACATAGGCCTACAACTTTCATATGGAGCCTAAGATCTAAAAAGGCCATTTCCAAGTCCAAATTATTGCAACAACAAAGAAGTCCGAATCTCTCCTCCAGCCCTAGCACTGTTCAGTATTTTGGCCATATCTGGAGTTCTAGAAGTCCAAATGAGCTGAATTTTTTACACAAGAAAGATGAGACAATTGCCTACAACTTTCATGTTCGAGTGGCTCCAATTTTGACGTTATCAAAGATGTTTTGGGCAGACAAGAGAAGATAAGGATTGTCACCAAGTCAAGAGTTGGCCACCCACTCATCAATTAGTCATCAAATCAATAGTTCCCAATTTTGGCCTATAAAAGGAGGCATTTGCCATGCATTTAGGCATCTTGATGTTCAGATCAAGATCATGAATAGTTCCCAATTTTGGCCTATAAAAGGAGGCATTTGCCATGCATTTAGGCATCTTGGTTTCCAGATCAAGATCATGCTCTTCCTTTCTCTCTTTGTATTTTTTATGCTTTGTTTTCATTAATATTAAGTTTATGCCTTTCATTTCCTTTAGTTAACTCTTATCTTATTTATGTTCTTATTTTGTTTATTTATTTTTCTTTCTTTCATTATGTCTAGCTAAGTTTATTATGTCAAGGTGAAAAGGTTACACTAATGGTGTAAGAATAAGTATAGTATAAACTCAATATGGACTTTAATATTTGATACTAACATGTTTTGTATTTGTTATCTTGTTCACTCTTTAATACTTTGCTTGTTAAATGACTAATCTTGATTTATGTTGTATAACACTTGGTACAACAAATGCTTGGCACTTTCATAGCCCATAATGTATGGTATAACCGACACCTGAGCTATGAAAGGAACTTGATTTGTTGTTAACATAAGTTATAATCATGAATGCATGACGAGATTTACAAGTATTAGCATTAATCGAATAAGATGACTAATATAATCATGTTAACAATCTATAATCTGATTAGAACCTCCTTTGTGTGTGGTTTCCAATTGAATAATAAGAGTTTATACTATATTTGTTTGATATACCATTAATAGAACCTCTAACCTTGACATGATCCTCTAACATTGACATTTGTTATTATCATTGTTTAATCGTTACATTAATATTCCATCTCAAAGTTCTCATCTTCTTCTTCTTCTTCTTCTCC